>NW_008694283.1:0-204 GCF_000695815.1 Acanthisitta chloris
TCTGACTGGGAGATGTTGGCAACCTGTGGCAGTTTCTGGTACACTGTGTTCCAGAAGTTCACATACTGGGACCTCAGGCCCTGCTTCAAGGAATCCTTGTTCATCTTGTTGTTGATCTCCAGGTAGTAACTGCCCTTGTCACTGTAGGGCAGCCAGGAAACAGGCACATCTGAATTTCCTTTGTTGGGATCACTGGGGGAAAAA
>NW_008694284.1:0-204 GCF_000695815.1 Acanthisitta chloris
ATACAAATATGTATAAGAAATTTTCTATTTGTTTTTTAGGTCCTGAGGAAGCAGATGTCAAGTGCACCCCGAATTTTGTTAGCTGCATTGGTACCAACAAATGCATTCACTTGTCCCAGCTCTGCAATGGTGTCTACGACTGCTCTGATGGGTATGATGAAGGAGTTCACTGCAGGGGTGAGTAAATGTGCTGAGGAAAAAGCA
>NW_008694285.1:0-204 GCF_000695815.1 Acanthisitta chloris
ATCCCCACACTGCAACCCAGGACACTTGAACTTTAGAATGGCCCGACAACAACCAAGGGAACGTGACCATCTCCTGGCACAAAATGCCAATGATCCGTGCAGGGAAAATGGAAACCCTCATATTAATGAGTAGGTTAAATACTGCTCTGGGTGAAAACATTCCTTTAATTTAAATATCACTTTACACTGTAGCCTGGAGTCCTG
>NW_008694286.1:0-204 GCF_000695815.1 Acanthisitta chloris
TTTGTGCTCCAGGCAGCTGATAGTGGCATCTTTATTATGCACAGAGTAATCCTTAGTCATCACCACCACATACCTTTCCTTAAATAACATACTGTGAATGTTTGAGGTATGAGCAGAGTGGAAAACAAACACCTCAAGTCCTTGTTTCACAGGACACTTACCTTTCTGAGGGTTCTAGGTCAGAGTTTATTTTGCAAGTCTTCT
>NW_008694287.1:0-204 GCF_000695815.1 Acanthisitta chloris
TTGCTTGGAAATTAACATCTACATTTCCTATTGTAAATGAGAGTGGGGACTTGAACCTTTTTATTCTTTGCCTGTCATGGCTTTGAAAAATCTAACACTGCACAGCATATTATGGCATTATTATTAGCATCCATCATCACTAATCATGGGGAGAGTAATGCTATACCTTAGCAATCAAGCCAAGCCCATTTCTTCCACCTAAAA
>NW_008694288.1:0-204 GCF_000695815.1 Acanthisitta chloris
TGAACTGTCTTTGCTCCAATTATGAGCTGCAACTTTTAAATAAGATTATCACAAATAACTCTATTCATCACTCTCACATTGGGTTTTGTCACAAAATAGTCTATGACTGTCATGATTATTGACATATTCTATCATGCAGAAGTTCAGCAGATGAACTGCTCAGTCTACTAGTCAGCACACTAAATCAGAGACATACACCTGAGT
>NW_008694289.1:0-204 GCF_000695815.1 Acanthisitta chloris
TGCCCCCCCTGGCCGTGCCCCCCCCACCACTCCCAGGTGTTTCCCACATGCCCCAGGTGTCCCACCTGGCCATGCCATCCCCACCACTCCCAGTTGTCTCACCTGGCAGTGCCACCCCACCTGTCCCAGGTGTCCCTTACCTGTCACAGGTGTCCCATCTGGTAGTGCCATCCCACTTGCCCCAGGTGTCCCCCACCTGTCCCA
>NW_008694290.1:0-204 GCF_000695815.1 Acanthisitta chloris
ATCACCTCCCTAGTCCTCCAGGCCACACTAGTCTCAATACAAGCCATGATGCCACTGGCCTTCTTCAATTTCAAATTTCCTCTGGTAAAAATAGAGTTCTAAGGTGCCTGAAAGCACTTTATTACTGAACAATGGTTTCTTAGGTGCTCTCAACAGGTGACTGTAATTAAAAATAGGGTCACATCTGAGGAAAGCTATCCAGGT
>NW_008694291.1:0-204 GCF_000695815.1 Acanthisitta chloris
AAAGAGTGACCCGGGCTCGCGTTTCCCACTGGAGGGAGCTCGGGACTTGGATATTGGCATCAACAACATTCAGTCGTACAGCGTCGCTCTGCAGAACGAATACTTCAGTGTCTCCTTTGGAACTCAAAGCGAGGACGGCAAATATGTGGACCTTGTTTTGGAAAAACCGCTAGACAAAGAGGAGCAGGGAGAGTTGTCTTTCAG
>NW_008694292.1:0-204 GCF_000695815.1 Acanthisitta chloris
AGATCAAGAAGGTCTGAAGACTTTTCAGGCATGAGGGTCCCAGGCAGATATCCAGGACCTCAGGCTCCCAGGGAGCAGAGCTGCCCCAGCAGGGTGATTTTCCCAGCACAGACCAGGACAGCCTGGACTCTGCTGGTTCCCATCCTCCCTAGGTTCTGAGATGAGCTGTTCCCCTGTCCCTGCTCTCTCCAGCTGGGATGCTGG
>NW_008694293.1:0-204 GCF_000695815.1 Acanthisitta chloris
GTTTAGTGACATTCTTTGAGGGGAAATGCCTGAACAAGAAGTAGATAGATTAGCTGTAGGACAAGGTCCTCTGGTCTTGTCATGTTCATAACTGTCTCTGAAACAAAGATTGCTGGCAGAAGTGAGACAGTTTAAAATTACAGAACAAAGCATCAGGAAAAAAGATGGCAGCAGGAGGGTCTAAGATGTACTGTGCATGAACCA
>NW_008694294.1:0-204 GCF_000695815.1 Acanthisitta chloris
TAAAAAAAATACATTTATAAAGCTTTTGTTTTACATTGTCACAGATAGTCAATTCCTTTCTCCTGTCCCCCTTTCTTGTACAGTACCTTAAGAAATCCAGCTTGGAAAAAAAAGGGGCTTTTATTCTCTCATAACCCCAAGAATAATCCATCCAGAGCTAAGCCAGTCTTTGCAGGAGTCAAAAAGGGAAGTAGGATTGTACTT
>NW_008694295.1:0-204 GCF_000695815.1 Acanthisitta chloris
ATCGTTTTGTGGCAGATAACAGTCATTCTGTTGCACAGGTATTATACTCTTTGCCCTCTGGTGTCATTACCAGTCAGGTACCAGGCAATTAGAAGTTTCGAGTTTCATTATCATTTTCCCCTCTTAAATATAAAAGTTGTAGTTGCTGTTCTCCGATGGTAAGAGGTGTTGGACTTACAATTCTGTGTGAGCTTATTGCTCCCT
>NW_008694296.1:0-204 GCF_000695815.1 Acanthisitta chloris
AGTCCTCTTCAGTGTATCTGGCATCTCCAACAGGCTTTCTCCTCTCCTGTGGGTGAGGTTTCATGAGGCAGCTGAGTCAGCCCACGAAGTTGCTGCTGGTGAAAGGGGCAGGCCTGTTCTTGGGGACATGCTCCATTTGTCTCCCTTCTGTCATCTCTGCGATGCGTCTGATCCATTAGCTCGCTAAAGTGGTGAAAACTATTC
>NW_008694297.1:0-204 GCF_000695815.1 Acanthisitta chloris
AAAACATTGCTCTGAGTGTGGGACTGCAATTGACTTTCCCTGAAGTGAAAATACCCTATGAAGACTGGGAAGGTATGACAAGAGAAAGGACTCTTTGGATATTGGACAATAAAACAGCAATGGACTACGGACTAAATCTGATCAACTTTTATAATATAAGCTGAAATCAATCAGTGTAATTATGCCTGAATGGAACACAAGCAA
>NW_008694298.1:0-204 GCF_000695815.1 Acanthisitta chloris
AATTTACGACCTCCCACCCCAACCTGCTCCCACCCCCGGCCCACCTCGCGCCGTTCTCTCCCCTCCTTCGCCCTCCCCCACCATCCCTGTCTCCCCCAGGTCCCCCCTCGTCCGATCCACCGTGGAGTCTCTCCGAGCGCTGTCCCAGCTGCACTCCCCGCCCGGGGGAGGGGGCGGAGACCCCCCGAGGCCTCGGGGCATGGC
>NW_008694299.1:0-205 GCF_000695815.1 Acanthisitta chloris
GCTCTGGCCGATGACCCTTCGGATCCACGCCGACGCTCGGCAGACGTTGGAGTAAACTCCTGGTTGACCCTTCTGCCCACACACAGCCATTCCCCAGGACACGACGCCCTGCAGGAACTTCCCACACACCAAAGGACCTCCAGAGTCTCCCTGGGGGGACACGGACCCATCAGAACCAACTGGGCCCAACTGGGACCTGGACTGG
>NW_008694300.1:0-205 GCF_000695815.1 Acanthisitta chloris
TCACAGAATTTTGCTGCAGCAGTATGGAGAGGAGAATTGGATGCTAAAAAGGTAAAGATCATTGGTTGAGTAAGTACAATTTACTAAAACCCACAGATGAAGTAAGAAAATAAACAGTAAGAATATCAATATGAATAACAGTGTACAAGACAGAGAAATGACTCTCACACAACTGCTTACCACGTGGAACCCAGCGATGCCCAAA
>NW_008694301.1:0-205 GCF_000695815.1 Acanthisitta chloris
GAAAAGAGGGGGAGAGAAGCCAGAGTGGGGAGGAGAGGGAGGGAGAAAAGGACAGAAAAGAGAGGGAGAGAAGAGAGGGAGAGAGGAGAGAGGGAGAGAGGGGAGGAAAGGGACAGAAAAGAGAAGGAGAGAGGAGAAGAGGGAGAGAAGAGAGGAAGAGAGAGGAGGAGAGGGAGAGAGAAGAGAAAGAAGAAAGAGGGGCAGA
>NW_008694302.1:0-205 GCF_000695815.1 Acanthisitta chloris
TGCAGAGTGACACGCAAAGCCCTGCAGACCCTGACTAACCCTTTCAAACTCTCCAAGTGCTGTCAGCTTTCTGTCTCTCTCTAAAAAAATGTACCTCCCGAACCAGGGAGTCCATTTTCCCCATGTGGCGACCCACATAAACCACAGGACAATGTTTCATGGAGAAGCTGGGAACCAGCATGAGATGTGACGTGAGCAGGCACAG
>NW_008694303.1:0-205 GCF_000695815.1 Acanthisitta chloris
CCAGTGCCCCCCAATACCCACCAGTGCTTCCACTACCTCCCAGTGCTCCCCCAGTACCTCCCAGTGCCCTCCAGTGCCCCTTAATACCCATCAGTGCTCCCACTACCTCCCAGTGCCCTCCAGTACCCATCAGTGCCTCCCAGTCAGCCCAGTGCCCTCCAGCGCCCCCCAATCCCCACCAGTGCTTTCACTACCTCCCAGTACC
>NW_008694304.1:0-205 GCF_000695815.1 Acanthisitta chloris
GATCCTATTAGGGCCCATGGACTTGTGGGTATCAGGTTTGCCTAGGTGTTTTCTAACCCAATTCTTCTTGACCATGGGAGGGTGTCCTTACAATGTTCCTTTACTCTGGTCTCCTGCATCAGAGATTCCTGAGGGCTGGCCTTGTCACTGAAGACCAGTACAAATAAGGCATTCAATTACTCTGCCTTCTCTGCATCCTCTGTTA
>NW_008694305.1:0-205 GCF_000695815.1 Acanthisitta chloris
GGATTTACATCGATTTTGGCTAGTTCAACTTAGAAATCACATAAAACTTGATGCAAGGATGTATTAACTGTTGTAGAAAGACTAAAAATGTAATGTTTTTTTAAGGCTTCTGTAATACAAGGAGCTTCTATTGCACTGCAGGCACCTATGTCTGCTGCTATGTCCATTCTAGCATTTAAATTTGACATTTGGATTTTGTCCCATT
>NW_008694306.1:0-205 GCF_000695815.1 Acanthisitta chloris
GGGCTAATGGTTCATTTTAGAAGATGATATTGTATTTGTGTTGGTTACATGTTCCTGGAAGAACTCAATTTTTGTGTGTGTGCATGTGCTGTATCTGAAGCCTGTATCCCATTTCCCTTTCCTGCCACTGAGCACATGAAAAAAGCTAGGGAAGGCATATTGACACTGTGGTTTCACTCTGATGTTGTATTGCAGGTATGGCCTC
>NW_008694307.1:0-205 GCF_000695815.1 Acanthisitta chloris
GAGGCCATCGATCCGCGACTCACTGACTCGGACTAATCCATCAGATGGACTCCTGCGGCCGGGCGAGCCCGGGCCAGGACTAGGGCTAGGATCAAAAATAGGAATAGGAATAAGAATCTGGATAAGAATAATTATAGGAATAGGACCAGGCTCAGAACCGTGAGCAGGACCAGAAATAGGACTAGAACCAGGAACAGAACCAGGA
>NW_008694308.1:0-205 GCF_000695815.1 Acanthisitta chloris
CGGGGTGGGTCAGGTCCTGGGGTGCCCCCAGGAGCCCCCCAGGGATGTTTGGGGGTCCTGGGGGCTCCCAGGGGGCACTGAGGACTCCCCCAAGACCACCCGGGGGGGTCACAGCCCCTTGGGGTGCCACGCCCTCCTGGGGGTCCCAGAGGACACCAAGTGGGGGTCACATCTGCTGGGAACACCCCATGGGGGGGCTCACCCC
>NW_008694309.1:0-205 GCF_000695815.1 Acanthisitta chloris
AGGTCACGAAGACATGTGCATTCATTTTGAATAAACTTAATTTGCATAAAAACCCCCTCTGAGCAGTGTGAAGGGTATAACCCTGTAAAGTTCCTAAGTGTGGGTTCAAAACTTGTCTCTCTTCATCTCCAGGGCAGCACTTGCAGACAGAACCAGGGTCCAAGGGATTTAAACATAATATTTTAATGGTATCTTAGTTGAATCT
>NW_008694310.1:0-205 GCF_000695815.1 Acanthisitta chloris
GTCTCTGCACAAGCCCATTGTCAGATGCAGGACAGCCCATGGGCCTTGGAGATTATCAGAAATTTTGCTGGCTCTCTGTCTGCATCCTTAAATATAACCTTAAGGCAAATATTTCTGCTTTTAGATTATTCCCTGTGTCAAGATCCATTAGCAGGGTGTCAAGGTCCTTAACTGTTGTTCTCAGAAATGCTGGAATGGTTTTTTT
>NW_008694311.1:0-205 GCF_000695815.1 Acanthisitta chloris
ATCAGGAATCTGAGTGTTTGCTTACTACTCCTAATGCATGGGAGGGAGAGACGCTGACAGATATGGCAGGTGACTTTAGAGAGGATCCTGTTCAAAAAGCCATCAGTCTTTGTAAAGGCATAAGCTGAATTTGAAGTTAGCAAGATCTAAGTCCACATTGAAAATGCATTTGTTTAAGATTTGAGCAACTTGGCCTAGTGGGAGG
>NW_008694312.1:0-205 GCF_000695815.1 Acanthisitta chloris
CCTGCCCCCGCGCCCGGCGGTGCCCCCGCGCTGCCTCCCGCCCCCTCCACGCGCGGAGCAGCAGGTAATCCAGGGCTGGACACGTCCTGGGAGGTGTTTCCCTCTAGGGTTCCACACAAGGCTGTGGGATGGAACCTGGGAGAGCACTGGGATAGCTTGGCTGGAGTTTGTGGGAGGATTTCCTAGGGGTGTGATCTCCTTTTTG
>NW_008694313.1:0-205 GCF_000695815.1 Acanthisitta chloris
CTGTGGGAGACAGTGTCAAATATTTTACTGCAGTCCACGCAGACCACATCCACAGCCTTTACCTCATCTGATAAGTGGGTCACTTAGTCATGTTGGTCAAACAGGACTTTCCTTACATAAATCCATGTGGTCTGGGCCTGATCCCCTCCTCATCCTGCATGTGCCATGTAATGGCACTTAGGATGATCTCTTCCATAACCTTGCC
>NW_008694314.1:0-205 GCF_000695815.1 Acanthisitta chloris
AAAGGCACCAAATATCTCCTTGATTTTTAGAAAGCTACCTAATGATGAAATTCAATTATTTCCAAACATACCAATATTCTGGTTATTGCAGCAGAAGGTGTAAGACGAGATATGGAACTAGGCAGATCATCTATGCCCAAGATGACAGTGCATTCTTGAATAACAGGTGTTACAGATTCTCCAGTCCTTATCTGTGAATGGACCT
>NW_008694315.1:0-205 GCF_000695815.1 Acanthisitta chloris
CTGATGGAAAGGAAAAAAGACTCAGATCCCAAACTCTCTTGGAAGAGTTTGTTGGGAGTGGAACACATATTGGGGCCTTAGAAATTCCAGTCTCCCACAGCAGCCACTCCAAAAATTGTTCTTTGGCTATGTTCAAAGTCAAATTGGATGGAAAAAATGAGAAGACTCATTTGGTTGTGTTTGGGATTGGTTTGCTTGGAAATGA
>NW_008694316.1:0-205 GCF_000695815.1 Acanthisitta chloris
CAGAGGGGAATGGGGAGCAGGAGGGAAGTGATGGGTGCAGGAGGGAATGGGGATGGGAGCAGGGGGAATGGGAGCAGGAGGGAATGGGGATGGGAGGAAGAGGGATGGAAGTAAGAGGGAATAGGGTAGGACCAGGAGAGAATGGAGTGGGAGAAAGAGGGAAGGGAGCAGGAGGGAAGGAATGGGAGCAGGACGGAATAAAGTG
>NW_008694317.1:0-205 GCF_000695815.1 Acanthisitta chloris
TTCTGTCCTCAGATGAGATGTGGCTGCTGGTGTGTGGTTGGCTAAACCTCACCACCTCCCTGAGTAATTTCACAAGGAACATCTGTTCAGTTCTTTTCCTGAACAGGCTCCTGAGCTGATGTTTCTTCCCAGATTTATGCATTTCTGTACTAAATCTCCATACCCATCTCCATTTGCCCTTCTCACTTACTTCGACTGATTTACA
>NW_008694318.1:0-205 GCF_000695815.1 Acanthisitta chloris
CATGTTGGAGAAGTTCATGGAGGACTGAAAAAGGAGCAGCAGAGACCACGTGTGATAAACTGATCCCAGTCCCCACTCCCTGTTCCTCTGGGTCACTGAGGGGGCAAAAGGGTAGAGAATTTAGGAGTGAAGTTCAGCCCAGGAAGAAGGAAGGGGTAGGGGGAAGGTGTTTTTAACCTTTGGTTTTATTTCTCATGATCCTACT
>NW_008694319.1:0-205 GCF_000695815.1 Acanthisitta chloris
CCTAAACCCACTGAGCAGACAGGGGCATTACACTACTCAGAGCTTGTTGTAGCTGCATTGGAAGTCTCAAGCTTCAGATTCCTGTCTTCCCCCTCCCTGCTGTGAAGGTGAGGGTTTGAACCACAAAAGAGGTGTAGGGGAAGGATCTTTTCTTTCCCAGTGCCTGATAAAGAGTTACAGGGTGAAATGGACCTTATAGATCATC
>NW_008694320.1:0-205 GCF_000695815.1 Acanthisitta chloris
TTTGAGGCACCCTAAGGGTTGAGACACAACAAGAGCTGAGGTACAGCAAGAGCTGAGACACCCCAGGAACTGACTGAGACACCCCAAGGGCTGAGACTCCTCAGGATTGAGGCATTCCAAGAGCTGAGACACCCCAAGGGCTGAGGAACTCAGGGACTGAGGCACCTCAAGGGCTTAGGCACTCCAAGGGCTGAGACACTCAGGG
>NW_008694321.1:0-205 GCF_000695815.1 Acanthisitta chloris
GAGGTCGTTCCCTGCTCTGTCCCAGCCCCATTTACAGACAGCCTGGCAGCTGCACTGCAGGCCCTTCATACTCTGCTCTCAGAGCAGAATATCAAGAAACCCAAGCACAAATTTTGTGTGGTTGATTTCATTGTCTCTTGTTGAGGCATTTCTGTTTAGCCAAACATGCCTGAAGTTGTAGGGAATTGAGCCCACGTGGAGGGGA
>NW_008694322.1:0-205 GCF_000695815.1 Acanthisitta chloris
ATCCATCCCTCCATCCATCCCTCCCTGACTCTCCCTGTCCCTCTATCCCTGTGCTCCTTCCCTTCTGCACACACCCAACATTTTTACCCCCCAAATTTCTGCCCTTTCCTCCCTCTCTCCTTCTATCCCTTTCCTCATTTCCATCCTAATTTTACACCTCCTAAACTTTCAGCTGTTCCTTTCACTTTTCTTTCTTCTTCTTCTT
>NW_008694323.1:0-205 GCF_000695815.1 Acanthisitta chloris
CCCTAAACTAGGAGCTGCTACTATCACAGTAGAAGCTGGACAAAATGGAACGGAGTAAGTATTTCCATGGTGAAAATCTTGAAAGTTACTTGAGAAGATAGGTGACAAAATTGTAAGTGGAGGGAAAGCCTTTTCACAAGAAAACCTATTTAAAGCATTAAAGGAAGAAGAGTCCCAAGAAAACCTTTTATTTCCTTCCTTTCAA
>NW_008694324.1:0-205 GCF_000695815.1 Acanthisitta chloris
GGGCTCAGAGCTGATCCTGCCCCGCGGCTGCTGCAATTTCCTGCACTTGGTGACTCCAGGCAGCACTTCCCCAGAGCTGGGACAGGAAGAGCAATGGTGAGGCAACTCCAGGCATGGGGCAAGACCCTCTGGAAGATGTGATGAGCTGAGTACAGCCTCAGCATGGTTTGGTCTCAGCTGGGTTTGGTCTCAGCCCATTGTGTGG
>NW_008694325.1:0-205 GCF_000695815.1 Acanthisitta chloris
AGGTTGCCCAGGGAGGTAATAGAAGCCTGTGGATGTGGCTTTGGTTGGCATGTAAGGCAAAGAAGTTACAGTAGAACTGAAAAGATCACTTAGAGCTCCACCACTCTGAACTGTAGGCACATGAGGAGGCAAACAAAGACCTGCTCAGCTGTCTCCAGTTTGGGCCTGATGGAGACTGGGCAGCAATGGGAGTGGTAACACCTGT
>NW_008694326.1:0-205 GCF_000695815.1 Acanthisitta chloris
ATGATGTTCTATACAAACCCCAGGATTGTTTAATCCCTTTACTCACACCATTTCTATTATCTACATAAACCCTTCAGCTGCTTCTACGTGTCCACTAAGTCTGGGAACCTTCAGAGCAGCTAAAGGGAGGTTTCCTCACTAATATTCTGTCTCCTCTTGCTGTTGGTGTCAGAGCCTGATGGAAGACATGGCACAGACTTCCTGC
>NW_008694327.1:0-205 GCF_000695815.1 Acanthisitta chloris
CTCCACCACCTCCCTGGGCAGCCTATTGCAGTGCTTGTGACAGTCCTTTGGCTTCCTTACACAAGTACAACACCGGAACTCGTCTAAGATGTACTTTGTGCCATCCCTTCTACCTAAATCATTGCTAGAACTGAGTAGGAGAAGCATAGATTGACGCAGCAGGAGGAGAATGTAATCCACTTCTCTTGAAAGGATTTGGCTACTT
>NW_008694328.1:0-205 GCF_000695815.1 Acanthisitta chloris
CCCACAAGTGCTGAGAGAGCTGGCAGATGCTATTGCAAAGCCATTCTCCATTGTCTTTGAAAGGCTGTGGAGAATGGGAGAGGTGTCTGAGGATTGGAGGAAAGTCAATGCCACTCTACCCTGCCCTGGTGAGGTTTTGTCTGGAGTCCTCTGTCTAGAGCTTGTGGTGCTCAGAGAAGTTGTGGAGTCTCTTTCTCTGGAGATA
>NW_008694329.1:0-205 GCF_000695815.1 Acanthisitta chloris
GGTGATTTTGGATGATTTTTGGGGTCCCCCAACCCCATTTTTCTCCCCCTGCAGAAGATGAGCCGCGCGGTGCGCGAAGCTTTCGTGCGGCTGCACGAGGCAGGTTTGGTCTATCGCAGCCGACGCATCGTCCACTGGAGCTGCACCCTCAGATCTGCCATCTCGGACATTGAGGTACAGGGGGGACCCCAAAAAATCCTGGGGG
>NW_008694330.1:0-205 GCF_000695815.1 Acanthisitta chloris
GGTGGGATGGTTGGGGTGTCCTGTGCAAGTTGGACTTGATCCTGGTGGATCCTTCCAGCTCAGGTTTTTCCAGGATTTTATGATTCTACCATTGTGAGACTTCAAAATTCACATGGATTTTTGCCCCTTGGTGAACAGGTCCATGTGGATTTGTCTGTGTGTGACTGCAAGTCTATGCACAAGCCCTGAAAGCTTATTTACCCTC
>NW_008694331.1:0-205 GCF_000695815.1 Acanthisitta chloris
AGCCCTGGAGGAAGTATTACAACAATTCGAGATACCTGAAGGGATTCAGATTCTACAATATGTAGATGATTTATTGGTGTCTGGGGTGGAAGAAGATCCTGTAAGGGAAGCATCAGTCAAATTATTAAACTTTTCTGGGGAACAGGGATTAAGGGTATCCAAAACCAAGTTATAGTTGGTCCAGAAAGAGGTCAAATATCTGGGC
>NW_008694332.1:0-205 GCF_000695815.1 Acanthisitta chloris
ATCCAGGCAACAAAGATGTCCAGCACCCAGGAGGAGCAGCTGCTGTGGGTTGAGTACAGGTACCTTATAAGGACAGGTTCCTCCACCCTTGAAGATAAGTTTCTTTATAAACTTTATGCAAATTTTTCTTATCCCCAGGAGCTATACCAAAGGCATTTGTCCCAGATGGGTGCTGCTCTATCTCCACATGGCCCCCTTTCTCCAG
>NW_008694333.1:0-205 GCF_000695815.1 Acanthisitta chloris
AACACTACTTGCCTCTAGCCTTCCCAGATGGTGCTTATATACCACTTGAGGGCAGTCCTGTAATATGTTACTGTACAGCTTCTGGAAATGGGGAATGTTGGGTTTCACTATATTCTGCACCTTCGATCTGTCTTCTCCTATTACCATTCTGAAATCTCCTAGACAAGAAAAGACAAACAGTTAATTCATTAGGGGAAAAAAAAAA
>NW_008694334.1:0-205 GCF_000695815.1 Acanthisitta chloris
ATTAATACAGATTCCTCTTTAAATTTCCTAGGGTTCCCATGTATTTATGAGGCCTCCACTCCAGTGTCAACCAAAGCTTTTATAGTTTGCAAGAACTGGGTTTTTTCCCAAAATATTTGAAGCTCCACATGGGACCGCCAATCCTTTCATGCCCATTGCACTGGAGCTTAGCCATGAATTCACTTTTGTTTATTATGCTGAACTA
>NW_008694335.1:0-205 GCF_000695815.1 Acanthisitta chloris
AGACAAAAACAAAGAACAACCAATAACCACCACTGAGGAGTACACAAAACTTACAAAATCACTGAAATCTGTGGCAGCTACAGAAACTGAAAACAGGTTGAAGGGGTCCCTATAGCCTCTTAACTGCAAAATCATGTGATGGCACACTAACATGGGGAGTCAAGGGGCAGAGCACATCAAAAGCATATGTTCTCTAAAGTAGAGG
>NW_008694336.1:0-205 GCF_000695815.1 Acanthisitta chloris
AACATGAAGAAGAACTTCTTTACTGTGAAGGTAACTGAGAACTGAAATAGGATGTCTAGAGAAGTTGTGGAGTCTCCTTCTCTGGAAATATTCAGAAGCCATCTGGACACAATCCTGAGTAGTATGCTCTAGGGGACCCTGTTTGAGCAAGATCAGACTAGATGATCTTCAGTGGTCCTTCCCAACCTTAACCATTCTGTGATTC
>NW_008694337.1:0-205 GCF_000695815.1 Acanthisitta chloris
CCAGAATTGCATTCGGGACCAGGAGCAGGACCGGGATCGCGACCGGGAGCGAGATCGGGATCGGAATTGCGATGGGAGTCGGGATTGGAATCGGGCTTGGGACCGGGATCGCGGTGCGGCTCCGGATCGTGCTCACCGCTGGCGGCTCGGCTCGGTTCGGTTCGGTTCGGTTCGGCTCCGGGCTCGCCCCGCTCCGCCCCACCGG
>NW_008694338.1:0-205 GCF_000695815.1 Acanthisitta chloris
GCCCAGATATTTGACCTCTTTCTGGACAAACTGTAAATTTTTTTTGGATACCCTTAATCCTTGTTCCATTAAAAAGTTTAATAATTTGACTGATACTTCCCTTATGGGATCTTCTTCCTCCCCAGACACCAATAAATCATCCACGTATTGTAGAACCTGAATCCCTTCAGGTATCTCAAATTGTTGTAATATTTCCTCCAGGGCT
>NW_008694339.1:0-205 GCF_000695815.1 Acanthisitta chloris
ACAGAAGGAAAGGAAACAGTTCTTATGGAAAACCCCTGAGGATTCTGTGTTAGCCTTTGGATTCACTTTGAGTGTTGAACCAAGCCTCAGAAAATAGGCTGTTTGGACTGGCTGTAGCTGTTGCAGACTCCAGCCCAGGGAGTAATTTGCTCATAATCTTTTACGTAGAGTTTGTCTTCTCTCTGTCTGTATTCAAGTAAATCTG
>NW_008694340.1:0-205 GCF_000695815.1 Acanthisitta chloris
TCCCCTGGCCCAGGTGGTCCTGGACCATCAGGGACCCTCTTTGGGACTCTCTGGGTGAACTGATCCCCCCCCAACCCCTTCTCCTTTTAAATAGAGGCCACGCCCACACGGCGGAGCCATCCCCTTTGACCACACCCACCGCTCGCCTCTGTTTTGGGCTAAAAATCGGCGATTTTGGGGTCACGAAAGGGGAGGAGAGAAACAG
>NW_008694341.1:0-205 GCF_000695815.1 Acanthisitta chloris
AGGTGAGCTCTGGGGCAGGTGAGCTGTAGGACAGGTGATCTCTGGGACAGGTGAGTTCACCCAGGTGAGTTTTAGGCCAGGTAAGCCCCAGGTACCTCCACCTTTATTTTCTGCCCCTGCAGGAAGATCCAGGAGGAATCTTTACGCACTTACCTGTTCACCTATAGCAGCGTCTACGATTCCATCAGGTGAGGCTGGGGCAGGT
>NW_008694342.1:0-205 GCF_000695815.1 Acanthisitta chloris
TTGGGGGTCCCGGGTGGGTTTGGGGGTGATTTTGGGGGTCCCTGGGTTTTTTTGGGGGTCCCTGACCCCTCTGTCCCCCCCAGTCTCGTCGCTATTACTTCCTGAGCCAGGAGCCCCCCGAGGATTCCGGGGGGGCTGTGGGGGGACAGCGCTGCCGGGACCTGGAGCTGCAGGTGAGACCCCAAAACACACCTGGAACCCCCAA
>NW_008694343.1:0-205 GCF_000695815.1 Acanthisitta chloris
ACCAGCTCTCCAGTCAGGAGAAGAGGAGGAAGCTGACAAAGGCAGAAGTAAACAAACACTTTTCCAAGGGAAGCCAGGCAGCATACAAAGGATTTGCCTCTGTGCAGCACCAAGTTAAGAAGCATTGAAAAACTTCTTTGGGAAGGAGGTATGAAATTCCACAGCCAGCCAAGCCAGGTCTGGGCTACCTCAGCCATGTGTTTCG
>NW_008694344.1:0-205 GCF_000695815.1 Acanthisitta chloris
GCATCACAGTGTGGCAAGGATTTCAGATGGTGTCCTGAATTTCAGAAATCCTTGCATCACTTTCTGATAAGTAACTCAGTTGTAATGCAAGTATCTCAGATGCCATTAGCGTAGTTGGCATGAATATCAGGAGCATATCCACAGCAGCATAGAAAAAGAGTATACATTTTAATACCAGCTCAAGTTAATTAGGAAAAATTAAGTT
>NW_008694345.1:0-205 GCF_000695815.1 Acanthisitta chloris
CCCTACCATATAATCAGTTGCCAAAGAACAAGAAGTGATATGCTTTCTTCACTGACAGTTCCTGCTGTATTGCAGGGATAGATCAGAAATGAAAAGGTGCTGTATGGAGTCCTACACGGCAAATGGCAGAAGCTATTGAGGGACAAGGTGGTTCAAGTCAGGTTGCAGAGCTGAAAGACATCCAGCTGGCTTTAGATATCACTGA
>NW_008694346.1:0-205 GCF_000695815.1 Acanthisitta chloris
AACTCTGTCTTGCATCACTTCATATTTGTGAGTCTATACCCGAAGAATCTGCACTGCCCATTACTGCAGCTCTCAGGCAACATTGGTAAGATCAGTAAGTAAATAATTTTGTTTTGCTTTGTTTTTAATGGGCAAACTGAGATTTCTTCAGCCTGTAGCTTAAATTGTTCAGCATTTCAGATACCATCTGGTTTGTGCTGGACAC
>NW_008694347.1:0-205 GCF_000695815.1 Acanthisitta chloris
TCCTTTTCACAGATACTGTGTTTTTCCATTTGCCACCACGATGTGGGGATCGAACCACGGTATATGGCGTCTCTTGCTATAGGCAGATTGAAGCGAAGGTATATTTCCACGTTGTGAATTATATGAATGAAACAATAGGCTTGATGTGTTAACAGCCCTAAAATTCCATGGCTTGCGTTGCACCAACAGTCAGACTGCATGACCA
>NW_008694348.1:0-205 GCF_000695815.1 Acanthisitta chloris
AAATACTAAGTGTGCAGGTAAATTATAGATTAAATTATTAATTTCATTAGTCAAGGACTCCTCTTCCAGATGTAAAAGAATATATGTGTGTAGTTGTTTTTTAATATCAGTAATTATATATCTTCTCTAGGAGTAGCTTGTGCCCTTCAATATCAGTTTGATTAATACTCTCTTTGTGAAAGGTATCTTCAAAGGCTCAAATTCA
>NW_008694349.1:0-205 GCF_000695815.1 Acanthisitta chloris
GTCACTGGGAGCACTGGGGGGACGCTGGGGGGTCCCTCCACATTCCTGGGCACACCTGGGCCAGCCCCAGGTGCACTCTGGGTCGCTAGGGTGGTCCCACAGGTCTGGGAAAGCACAGAGACCCCCCCGGATCTCCAGGAGAGCCTTGGGACCCCCCCAAAATACTCCAGGACCCCCCAAATCCCTCAGGACCTTTGGGACCCCC
>NW_008694350.1:0-205 GCF_000695815.1 Acanthisitta chloris
CTTCTGTGCCAGCCCCGGTGGCTCCAGCACCTCCGGCTGAGCCCGTGCAAGGATTAGTGTAATCCTGTGCCAGCTCAGCACTACTGAGAGCAAACCCCCCCTGGGGGTGCCAAGGTGTCCTGGCGATGTCCCCAACCCCCCTGGATGCCCTCGCCCCAAGCAGGTGCCCCCGGGCACACCTGGGCACGGAAGGAAACTGAGGCAC
>NW_008694351.1:0-205 GCF_000695815.1 Acanthisitta chloris
CCTCTGTTCTTCCTGTCCTCTTCCTCTCTTGTCTTCTTCCTCCCCTCTTCCTGTCCTCTTCCTGTTCTCCTCTTCTCTTCTTCCTCCTCTCTTCCTCTCTTCTTCCTCCCATCTTCCTCCCCTCTTCCTCTCCTTTTCCCTCTTCCTCCTCTCTTTCTCTCTTCTCTTCTTCCTCCCATCTTCCTTCTCTCTTCCTCTCTTGTCC
>NW_008694352.1:0-205 GCF_000695815.1 Acanthisitta chloris
TTTTATGTACATAGATTCTAAAAATCCAGAAAAGAACACTAAACTGAAAAAGCAACATTTTTGTCTGAGAAACAAATTACTTTATTTCTCTAACAGCAGGTTGTCACTCAATGTTTACAGTTCTTTTTGGTAAGCTAAAAAATCATCATGAATGCTGGTTAAAACTGAACTGTGAAAGTCAGTCTACAAGTTTTGTGGGTTTAGT
>NW_008694353.1:0-205 GCF_000695815.1 Acanthisitta chloris
GAGGTAAATCCTCAAAAGAAGTGGAGAAAAAGAATTTAAAATGGGAAAAAATAAGACTAAAAAAAGTCTCCAAAAAGGTCTAAAATTTCTACTGGTTTTTCAGGGAAAACAACAAAAATGGGAATTTTTTTTGGAGTGGGGAAGAGATTTTGGGGGGGAATAATGGGGATTTTTGGGGGGAGGGATGAGGGGGAACCCCAAAAGT
>NW_008694354.1:0-205 GCF_000695815.1 Acanthisitta chloris
TTTTACCTCACCGATGTTTTGATATTCAACATTTCCTGCATATTGTCATGGCTAAATCTGTATTAAAATAATACAAGAAAAATTATATTAACATGTGAACAGTACAATTGTCTATACTCAAAAAATAAAATATGATTGACTACAAGATCTGAAAATAGATTATTAGCTATCACAATAATAATTACAATTCCTGCTATTTCAATAT
>NW_008694355.1:0-205 GCF_000695815.1 Acanthisitta chloris
GGCAGCAAACCTTGAGAAAAGATAAGTATTATGATAACTGAACTCTGCTCAAAGCAGTAACTCAGTGGGGAATTCTTTGAATCATAAAAATTCAAAACCACTTAAGAGATACTTCATGTTGCTGCACCTAGTGAGTAGCAAATCAAGTAAAGCAGCAGCAAATAAATTCCTTGAGTATTCTTGGCCCTGTGCTACCAACTGATGC
>NW_008694356.1:0-205 GCF_000695815.1 Acanthisitta chloris
GGTGGCAGAGCCGCACCATGCTGGCCGGCGTGCAGCACCCCACCGCCGTCAACCTCACCCTGCACCTGGGTAAGGGCCCGCGGGGACTCACCCCGGGCACCCCTGGCCGAGACCTGGTGGGCAGCAGGGTGACCATCACCAGCAGTGTGCCCTGGGCGTGACCTGCTGGCTAGCAAGATGTCCATGAGCCACCAGTGTGTCCTGG
>NW_008694357.1:0-205 GCF_000695815.1 Acanthisitta chloris
GGGATGATGATCCAGGCACTGTGCCATGATCCAGGCACAAGACCATGGGTGTGGGAACAGGGAAGCAAGAGGAGCACAGGGCCGTCATTGTGGGAGTGGGGTGCCAAGGGGGGCACAGTGCCATCGGTGTGGAAGTGGAAAAATGATCAGGCAGGGTGCCATCGGTGTGGGAATGGGGCTCTAAGGCGGCACAGTGCCATCGGTG
>NW_008694358.1:0-205 GCF_000695815.1 Acanthisitta chloris
CAACACCGATCTGACGGACAAGTAACATGGGGAAATAGGAATAATTGGTGTGATCACATATGGGTGAACGTAACAAAACCAGAAGATATGGCCTGGTTCGCTGGAAAGACTTGGGGATTCAGATTTTGGGAGGCAGGAACAGACAGAGGGGGATTCATCCAGATAAAAAAGGAAATAGCCCAACCAAGCCCAACTTTAATTGGAC
>NW_008694359.1:0-205 GCF_000695815.1 Acanthisitta chloris
TAGTCCAGGGATCAATACTCATTTTTCCTGTTTAATACCATCATTTGTGGCCTCAGGTGAGGGGTGGAAAGCTCCTTCAGCATGCTGGATGTTAATCCCAGACTGGGACATGTAGCTTATATGCCAGGGGATCCTGCTGCTAACCAGATGGCCCTGAACAGTCTGGAGAAAAACAGAATGACAGGAACCTCTGCAAGTTCAGCAA
>NW_008694360.1:0-205 GCF_000695815.1 Acanthisitta chloris
GATTCAGGAAAAGAGGAAAGAACAAAAGATTATGCAGTCAGGCAGATACTTGTGCACACATTCTGTCTCCCCTCCTGCTCTCAGCATCCTTTATTTTCACCTGACAGGGCTGTCCCTGTCCCAACAGATGCATTCATTGCAAATGGAAACCCTTTTATTTATTTCCCCTCCTAGCTAACTCAAAAATACGGTGATGTGGTCAGCA
>NW_008694361.1:0-205 GCF_000695815.1 Acanthisitta chloris
CTTCACCCGTTGGCTGGTGACGAAGGCGCAGGTGACGCCGATGCTGCCGGGAATGAGCAGGGAGTGACTGAGCTGCCTGGCAGAACCTCCCAGTCCCGTAGGGTATGGTTACCCCCAACCCAGTGTGAGTTTTTTGGGTGTTCTGGGGGACTCACAGGATGAGGAGGGAGGTGAGGGACAGGCAGGCCAGCAGGCAGTGGCGGCG
>NW_008694362.1:0-205 GCF_000695815.1 Acanthisitta chloris
AGACGGCGTCCTGGCCCCCAAGATGGCGTCCAACCCAAATAAAAATGGCGTCCAATATCCCCAAAATGGCCACCAACCCCTAAGATGGCCTCCAATCCCCCAAGATGGCGGCCAACCTCAGTCAAGATGGCGTCCTGGCCCCCAAGATGGCTGCCAACCTAAATAAAAATGGCGTCCAACCCCCCCCAAGATGGCCGCCAACCGC
>NW_008694363.1:0-205 GCF_000695815.1 Acanthisitta chloris
CACTTCCAGGTCTTTGGCCACGGCAAAGCCAACGGGGAGCCAACATGGGCCCTGCTGCTCACAGCCTGCATCTGCGAGATCGGGATTCTGATCGCCTCCCTGGACGAGGTGGCTCCCATCCTCTCCATGTAGGCAGCGTGCTGTCCACCCACACCTTCACAAGCAGTGGGTGGCGTCTGTGGGTCTCTGCTCCTCAGGGTGGGGG
>NW_008694364.1:0-205 GCF_000695815.1 Acanthisitta chloris
TGTGCACCCTGGATAGGGGCAGGTGTCGAAGTAAGCAAGGAGGAGCACTCGTCCTGTGCCCCTGACAGGGATTATTTTTCTTCACCTGCTTGTTAGACGGTGGACTTCCAGCACTACCGCCCACTGCCAGCACATGGTGCTTTCCTTGCTGTGTGCTATAGGCAGCAGTCTCCTCTGAAGCCTTTTCTCCTTTTGTGGACAGGTA
>NW_008694365.1:0-205 GCF_000695815.1 Acanthisitta chloris
GGAGGAGGATGGAAGGAGGAAGAGGAGAGCTGGAGGTGACAGGTGTGTCCCTATGTACAGACACGGCGTGGACTACCTGACTGGCTCGTGGTGGCCAATCCTGGAGGATCTGTACCGTTCCAACATCCCAGTGTATCGCTTCGTCCAGCGCCCGGGAGACCTGGTGTGGATCAACGCGGGCACCGTGCACTGGGTACAGGCCACG
>NW_008694366.1:0-206 GCF_000695815.1 Acanthisitta chloris
CCTTGTGATGACCAGTCCTGCACTGCTGTGAACCTCCTAAGTTACCTGCGTAGGTCAGTAGATCTGCTGAGAATCCAAATTAGGCCCTGGAAATTAGATGTATGGTCTAAGGGGTTTTGAAGAGGTAAAAGAGAAATGGAGGAGTTGCAGAAGATAAAGATCTGACAGATACCTGAACTGATTTCAAGTATTAGCAGTTTGCAAGA
>NW_008694367.1:0-206 GCF_000695815.1 Acanthisitta chloris
AATTCTGGGAAAACCAGGAGTTTTACCCAGCAGTTAAGGCTCTGATTCCATCTATTTATGCTCCCCCATTTCAGTTGTGATTTCAGCAGCAGCCAGTGTAGCTCTTGTGACAGTTTCTTCTGCTTTCACTGAGCTGCAGCCCCTATGAGATCCTCTGGGTTTACAAACATGATCTGTTCTTCCACTGTGCAAATAAGTAATTTCCC
>NW_008694368.1:0-206 GCF_000695815.1 Acanthisitta chloris
CATCTAGCACCCCTCACGCCTCACCAGTTTACAGATCCAGCCATCTTAAAAATGTAACCATAAAGGGGACAAACATACCTGCTAAAAGTGCAAAATTCTGCCTTTTTGTCATGAGGTGTTTTACACGTTGGCTTCTTTTCAGATGTTGACTCCTTGTCATTGTCAGTCACATAATTTCCTAAAATAGGATTTAAAGAGGTTCGTTA
>NW_008694369.1:0-206 GCF_000695815.1 Acanthisitta chloris
TAGTCCTCCTGAGTTGACTACCTCTTCTTCCAAAGGTGATAACACACTTTTTTTTCCCCTCAGCTTGAGACAAAGCTCTTTGTACAGCCAGGCTGGTTTTCCCTGCTGGCTCATCTTGAAGCACATGGGGATGGCCTGCTCCTGTATCTTTTAAAATTTGTTTCTTAAAGCATGTCTAGCCTTCATGGACTCCTTTGCCCTTCAGG
>NW_008694370.1:0-206 GCF_000695815.1 Acanthisitta chloris
AAAAGAAAGAGAGAGAAATGCTGAAAACAGAACTCTGTCTCTCTTTAGAAATTTAAAATGGGAGTATATTTTTATAGGAGTATTTCTCCAGGATGAAACTTGCCTGCAGTGTGTTTATGTAGTACAGAAACATCTGTATGAAACAAGGTGTGAGCATCTTTTGAAGTGACATACTTTTAACATGCTGTTGCTCTAAACTGGCTTCA
>NW_008694371.1:0-206 GCF_000695815.1 Acanthisitta chloris
TGGAATCCAAGGATCATCCAGTTCAAGTCTTGGTCCTGCACAGGACATCGCCGAGAATGTCCGAAGATTTGGGTAGGATGGTAGATGACAAAGAAAACATGAGCTGACAGTGAGCACTCGCAGCAGGTCATACGTTTCTCAGCCTGCCTGAACCTTGCAGAAGCACAGAATGTCCTGAATTGGAATCCAAGGATCATCGAGTCCAA
>NW_008694372.1:0-206 GCF_000695815.1 Acanthisitta chloris
CCAGTTCGCACTCACAGGTGTGCAGCCAGCGTGACATGGGCAGGTTCCAGTTGGTCACCACCTCAGCCATGGATCGTGGCAGTTCCACTCGCAGTGGACGAGACACCGACAGGTCCCTGCGGGTCATGGGGGTCCCATCACGGGGGTCCTGGGGGGTCTCGTGGGGTCCGGGGGGTCCCAGAAGGTCCCGGGGGGTCTCATCACAG
>NW_008694373.1:0-206 GCF_000695815.1 Acanthisitta chloris
GAGGGGTGAGTCTGGGGTCTCTGGGGGCACGGTACCCCCGGTGGTCTCTGACCCTGTTGCCCCCCAGGGTTTTTCGGGGCGCTGTTGGCTCTGATCTGTCAGCACCTGTCGATGGTGGACGTGGTGCTGTTGCTGCACGGGCGATGTCAACCCCTGGCACGGCTACAACCGCTGCTGCGGCGCTGCTTCCGCCAACGGTACCTGGG
>NW_008694374.1:0-206 GCF_000695815.1 Acanthisitta chloris
TGAGACCTGATTTTTATTGATAAGGGAAACTCAGAGTAAGTAGAGGCTGCTGCTAAGTACTTGTGCTCACAAGACACATCCTGATTGATTCCTTGGTCCTGATCTCTTTTCTTATACTGGGTTTAACCTATGGAAGCAGTGCCTGCAGGAGATGTTGCTCCTCATTAATCCCAGAACAAATGAGATCAGAGCTTGATTGCTGCTGT
>NW_008694375.1:0-206 GCF_000695815.1 Acanthisitta chloris
TGGGAGGGGATTGGGAGGCACTGGGAGTTACTGGGAGGCACTGGAGCCCAAGCCCCGCCCCCACTTCCGGTGACGTCACGGGCAGGCCGGAAGTGGGCGTGGCCTCGCCCCAGGTGCTGCAGGAATTGATTGACACCTGTCGGGAACTGCTGGACCTGGAACCTCAGAGCAGAGGTGAGTGGTCACTCACCTGGGGATGGTCACTC
>NW_008694376.1:0-206 GCF_000695815.1 Acanthisitta chloris
AAATGTGGAGAGAAATGAAACAGATGCCGAGGAGCACCAGATACTCCGTTCACTGCCCCCACTCCTGTTCCCCCCGAAATCAGCGACAACAACTCCCTCAGCGCCTCTCGCCCCTTATATAGTGCCCGGCCCGGGTGGGCGGGGCCGCAGCTGTCACTCACCGCATCCCGCCGCTCCCATTGGTCAGTCTCTGCCAGAGGCGGGGG
>NW_008694377.1:0-206 GCF_000695815.1 Acanthisitta chloris
TGCCCCTCTGGGTACTGGGGGCACCTGGTGGCATGGGGCTGCCCAAAGGTCTTTTGGGGGTGATCTCAGGGTCCTGGGGGACACCCCCAGGAGCTCCCTGAGTACTCCCCAGCACCTGTTGGTCCCTGGTCCCTTCACCCTACTCACCTGGGCCCCCCCCTTGGCCCCCTCCAGGCCCTTGATCGCCAAGAAGAACCCCAAGATCC
>NW_008694378.1:0-206 GCF_000695815.1 Acanthisitta chloris
AGAGAATTTAAATGTTTAATGCTTGCATATTCCAGTTTAATTTTTCTGTCATCTTTATGAATGTATAGACGGAGGCCCTCAAATGACCAGAATTAAAAATTAAAATTTCTGTTTTGGACTAGAAAGTTTAATACCATTATTTAAGAGACTGTCCAGATATACTTTCCTGGCCTACAGCTCTTGACATTTTTATTCATTTTTTTTAT
>NW_008694379.1:0-206 GCF_000695815.1 Acanthisitta chloris
GACTGTATGTTTTAGATAATGGTTAAAACAAGATGTACAGGATATGCTTACTGTGCTAGAAATGAGGAGCTGAATGTTTCAGACTCCATGCTTATTGGGCAGCAACCAGGAGATGGATGGAAGGAACAAGAAGATGATAGGAGAACAAAGATGTGATCGCTGTGATCAATGGCCTAGGCAAAACCCAGAAATAAAAGGACTAAAGG
>NW_008694380.1:0-206 GCF_000695815.1 Acanthisitta chloris
ATGCCCCATGCCCCTCTCTGAGCCGCCCCACGCTGTCCCTGTCGCTGCGATGTCGCTGTCACCACTTCCTGCCCATGGCTGTGTCTGCTGAACACACACTCAGCTCAGACTTCCTCCCGTGCCCTCACAGCCACGGGGGGCTGGGGGCTGGCACCCACCTGGCACAGCACTGGGCACCGGGGCTGGGGCACTGGGAATGGGCACTG
>NW_008694381.1:0-206 GCF_000695815.1 Acanthisitta chloris
GGGGTTTTTTTGGGGGGATTTGGGGTTTTTTGGGGTGTTTTTGGGGGTCCTGGTGTTGCCCTTTGCCCCAGTGACCGTTGTCCTCCCCCAGTGGTTTGGGATACATCGCGGGGTCAAAGGTCAAGGATTTGGCAGCTGATTGGCGATGGGCACTGCGGGTAAGGGAACCCCAAAAATTCATCCTGAACCCCAAAAACCTCACCTGA
>NW_008694382.1:0-206 GCF_000695815.1 Acanthisitta chloris
AATGTTCCTTAGCATTCTTGCATGTTTTTCTAACATATTTCCATTCCTTCCTTTCATTGCATTTCAGCATTATATTCTATTTTATTTCCTTATGTTTATGATCTTTTACCTTTCTCCAAACCACTATGACCCTTTGTAAAATTAAATACACAATATCTGTTGTTGCTGCTTTTTAAAGAATTGCCAATGGGTTTGATTTTTTTTTT
>NW_008694383.1:0-206 GCF_000695815.1 Acanthisitta chloris
TTTTTCTAGGACACCACCCGTGTTACATACCTGTTAGTGTACACAAGTTGGAATTATCAAAGAAATTTGTTGGGTAAGTCAGTGCCAGAGGCTTTGATAGGTCCTCGCTCACAATTTTCTGAGAAACAGGTTCCTTGGATGGTGAAAGTGTTTGCTCTTTAAAGAAATATGACACTGGATTCCTAGGAGACTTTGGTATTTTTTCT
>NW_008694384.1:0-206 GCF_000695815.1 Acanthisitta chloris
TTCCTCTTAGACTTTCCTAATGGAAATCATATACCAACCATCAAAGAGATTTATAAAATACACCTGAAGACATTTCATTATGAACACAAATTAGGGAATGTGTAAATGTTGTACTGAAGATAAATATGCATGAAGAGAAAAATCAATTCTGTTTACCTTTTTCATTGGAAAAGATTCAACACCAGTTATGTGTAAAAGAAAAAAAA
>NW_008694385.1:0-206 GCF_000695815.1 Acanthisitta chloris
AGCAAAGGCATCTGCTCAGAAACCCACCGCCCTGGAGAGGCACAAGGTACTTGTGTGTGCACAACAAGGGATGCTCTAACCCGTCAGTGGGTTGTGCCCCTGGCACAGCATGGTGTGAGCTCACCTGCATGGTTTGCAGTGGTTTTAGGAATGTGTGGTGTGGGCAGGGGTCACTTTTTGGGGCAGTTGTGTGTGCTGTGGCCATT
>NW_008694386.1:0-206 GCF_000695815.1 Acanthisitta chloris
CACGACCGGGGTGCTCGGGGGGGCCAAACTCAGCACTTGAACAGCAAAACACAAAACAAAGAATAAAAACGTGAAAAAAAAAAAGAGAGAAACAACCAGAGGTCAGAACTTTCTGCTCCATCTGCACCCATGGGGGCCTGGCACTGTGGACGGGGGGCACGTGCTGGGGCACTGGAGACACCCCCAGGCAGCACTGGGAGCTCTGG
>NW_008694387.1:0-206 GCF_000695815.1 Acanthisitta chloris
CAAAAGCCACATGCATGAGCAAAACAAAAAGAGGAATTTATTCACTACTTCCCATTGTCAGGCAGATGTCCTGCCTTGTCCTGGAAAACAGGGCCTCAGCACTCATTATGGTTGCTTGGGAAGAAAAAAGCCATAGCCACAAACCTATGGAGAGCCCATGCTGGAGTAGGCACCTGGCAGGAACAGCGGCCTGTGGAGAAGAGTCC
>NW_008694388.1:0-206 GCF_000695815.1 Acanthisitta chloris
CCTGGGGTGCTCAATCTACCTGGGCTCACCTCAGTTTTATAACTGAATGGATAAGAGAAATCTTCTCTCCTTTCTATTACTGTTTAAAGATTTTGCCATTTCCTGTTCTCTTGCCTGATATTTCTGTACTCTCAGTGATAACATAACTATTCAGAAGATTCATTATCCTTGAAGGATATTGATGAGATTCATGTAACACAAGCAAT
>NW_008694389.1:0-206 GCF_000695815.1 Acanthisitta chloris
AGGATGGCACAGCCCCAGTTGTCCCAGGGAAAGCACAGAACAACCAACCTGCCAGGGCCAGCTGTAGGGTCTTGCATCTTCTCCTCCAACAACTTTAGACACAGCAGGTGGGTAGGCAGGAACCCCACAGCCAAAGGCTAGAGACATACCAAACAGAAATGTGTTATCATAGTATGTGCAGGGGTTGGGAGGGAGCTTAGAGATGA
>NW_008694390.1:0-206 GCF_000695815.1 Acanthisitta chloris
CTCTTTCCTAGTTCTGAACCTAATCAAGGCTGAATTCAAAGAGCTTGTTAAATCTGCTGCACAATCTGAGGCTCTTCACTGAAGATATTCTATCATCTATATTTAAGAATTTGAGAATTGACTCATTTATACAATATAAAAGCAAAACCCAAGATTAGTTGTAGGAGAAAACTGTTATCTGTAATTTGTGATGTAAGTTGGCCAGA
>NW_008694391.1:0-206 GCF_000695815.1 Acanthisitta chloris
GGGGATTAAATGGGATTAAATGGGATTTAAATGGGATTAAATGGGATTTTTGGGGGTTTAAAATGGGATTTTTGGAATTTAAAGGGGAAATTGGGGGAGGTTTGGGGGTCCCCCTTAAATTTTTGGGGGGTCCCCCAAATTTTGGGGGGTCTTGGGAAGGGATTTGGGGGGTCCTGGGTGGAATTTGGGGGGATTAAATGGGATTA
>NW_008694392.1:0-206 GCF_000695815.1 Acanthisitta chloris
GGAAAGAGTTTTAAATTCCTCAGTGTTCCCTCCCTCCAGCCCCAAAATTTTTGTAGCTGCAGCACTGAATGCAGCCCCATTATTTTTAATGATATATCAGGACTGGGAAGAAGAATAGGTTACCATACAGCAAAAGCTACACCCTTGGAAATCACAGAGCTCTTCAGGAAGCCACCAACGGGTTAAACGGTGACCCGACCAATTTG
>NW_008694393.1:0-206 GCF_000695815.1 Acanthisitta chloris
TGTGGTCAGTGTGGTCAGTGTGGTCAGCGTGGTCAGCGTGGTCACTCTGTCCGCAGGGGCCGTATCAGCCACGCCGGCTCCGTGCGGCTCTCGGTGTACATGACCCTGTACAGCATCGCCCACATCGCCCTCATCACCTACGAGACACAGGTCAGGACACAGCCCTGGGGTCACTCTGGGGCACCTGAGGTCACTTTGGGGTCACT
>NW_008694394.1:0-206 GCF_000695815.1 Acanthisitta chloris
CCAGGGGTCACCAATGGTCAGCAGGGGTCCCTGGGGTGACCAGGCCGGGGTCCGAGCGTGACTCACGGTGTCCGGCGCGGTGTCCCCTCGGTGCAGGACATAGTCCACTCTCCGTCCCTGTCCGGCCGCGGTGGCCGCAGGGTCAGGTGCCCCCGAGGGCAGGATGGGCACGGCCAGGAACTGCTGGCGGCCACGCGGCTCGGACA
>NW_008694395.1:0-206 GCF_000695815.1 Acanthisitta chloris
TGGGCAGACCTTCATCTCCCTGCCTGGAGTTCTGTACAAGCAAACAGGGAAGCGTGGGAGGGGAATAGTTGTGATGAGGAGGAAAGAGAAACTCAGGGCTTCTCTTGTGCAGGATGTCACCACAGTGCTTGTGGTGCTGCAATACCATAGGGGTAACGTGACCTCAGGCTCCGCGTGTGTATATACACCCCTTCAAATGAAAAGCC
>NW_008694396.1:0-206 GCF_000695815.1 Acanthisitta chloris
AATCTTTGATCTCCTCATCCCAAATTCTTGATCCCTCAAAATCTCCTCCCCAAATCCTTGACCCTCCCCCTGCACCCCCTCCCCAAATCTCTAATCCCTCTCCCCAAATCCTTGTTTCTTCAAAACCTCCTCCTCAAATCTCTGATCCCCCTCCCCAAATCCTTGACCCACAGCATCCCATCCCCAAATCTTTGATCTCCTCATCC
>NW_008694397.1:0-206 GCF_000695815.1 Acanthisitta chloris
GCCTGTTTCTCAGGTTTCAGCTTCAAAACACAGAAAGCCAAAGAGTCAAACCAGGAAAAGGAAAGCCATGGCCAGCGTCTTTTCTATCTGCAGTCAATGGAATGGCTCAGAGTTGAGGCTGAGAAGCTTGTAACCACCAACTGCTCTGGGAGTTAGGGCAGCCCAGTGGGTTTGAGCTCCTTCCTCAGTGCTCTGGGTGCCCAGCA
>NW_008694398.1:0-206 GCF_000695815.1 Acanthisitta chloris
TCCCAGAGGTGGTGCCCGAGGGAAGGGCAGGAGATCAACTCAGATCAAATGCCCCTCATTGCCTATGATGCTATCATGTCATATGCTGCTATCACACAGCACAGCAGCAAAGCAATCCTGATCCCTCTCCTTGCTCTGGAAAAGAGCAGCAGGAGGAGCACCTAATTCAAATACATGAGAAGATATAGGATGAGGAACCACAACCA
>NW_008694399.1:0-206 GCF_000695815.1 Acanthisitta chloris
TGTGTGTCTGTCTGTCTGTCTGTGTGTATGTGCACGGTGTGTGTGTGTATCTCTCTGTCTGTCTGTGTCTGTCTGTGCATGGGATCTCTGTGTGTGTCTGTGTGTGTGCAACCTGTGTGTGGAGGGGGGGGTGTCTGTGTGTGCATGGGGTGTGTGGGGGGGTACGCAACGGGACTTCCCTGGAATGTCTACTGAACCTGTTAAAA
>NW_008694400.1:0-206 GCF_000695815.1 Acanthisitta chloris
TGCACCTGGGAAGGAACAGTCCCAGGCAGCAGTACATGCTGGGACACCCCACGCTGGAAAGCAGCTTTGCAGTAAACGACTTGATGGTACTGGTGGACACCCAGCTGAACATAAGCCAGCAATGTACCCTGGAGGCAAATTAGATTAATGCTCTCCTGGTCTGTATTAGACAAAGCATTGTCAGCAGGTCAAGAGAGGTGATCCTT
>NW_008694401.1:0-206 GCF_000695815.1 Acanthisitta chloris
AGTTGTCAAGTATGGTACCCGTTTGGCAACGAGCACATTTTTGGGCATAGCCAACCAGGGTTTTCACATGGGCGTTCAGGGGCGGATGGGCCAACGTCATGGTGGGCAACGCAGGGGGAAGTCGATCCAGTACATGGGTAACGGAGATATATGGCCAAAAAAACAAGGAGAGGGAAAAGGGGGAAAAGCAATAAATTTTAATTTAA
>NW_008694402.1:0-206 GCF_000695815.1 Acanthisitta chloris
TTGTATTGGAATTAAGCTCAGACCCACAAACATGCAGGTTCTTCCTTTCCACCTCGCATCCAACTTTGATATGCAAGTGAAGGAAATTAACAGACTATTTTAGTGATGAACAGGGAGAACAGAATTCTGTTCCGTCCTTCAATTTGAATCTGAAACACTATTTGAAGAAAGATAAAAGAGTGTTGAGGGGAGTATTTCACAGATCT
>NW_008694403.1:0-206 GCF_000695815.1 Acanthisitta chloris
AGCAGGAAGGATTTCCAAGTGGCCATACTTGGAACCAGCTTTGCTTACTGAGAAGTGACTTCTAGAGTTACTCATCAGCCTTACTTTGCCTCAAGGCAGTGCCCCAATGGGGTCCCTGGGGCCAGCAGTCCTCTCCAGAGGAGGAATACTGCCCTTCTCTACTGCTCTTCAGGCCCCTCTTCCAAGCCATACCAGGACAGCACAGC
>NW_008694404.1:0-206 GCF_000695815.1 Acanthisitta chloris
GTGAGACACCAACCCTGAACCCCCAAATTGAGCTCTGAACCCCCAAATCCTGCCCTGAACCCCCAAAATTCCCCCCAGCTCCAGCACCTTCTGTCCACGCCTCGTGGATCGAAGCCTTTTGGCGAAATTTTTCGGCCAAGTGGTCAAGACGTTCCAGACGCCTCAGCTCGGTCAGCAGCCACTCCTCGTGCCCCTTCTCTGCCACC
>NW_008694405.1:0-206 GCF_000695815.1 Acanthisitta chloris
TGGCACTGCCCATGGGGACACATGGCCATGGTGGCCATGATGGCCATGGTGGCTCTTGTTGGCCATGTTGGCCATATTGGCTCATCTATGGGGGTGAATCCCTATCCATGGTGGGTTCCCCATCCATGGTGTGTTCCCCATTCCTGGGGGTGCTCCCCACCCATCCTGGGGGGTCTCCTTGCCCACTGTCCCCTGTCCCCACAGCA
>NW_008694406.1:0-206 GCF_000695815.1 Acanthisitta chloris
CCAGCATGTCACTCACGCTGCCCTGGGACAGTCCCAGCACCTAGGTAGCACACAGGTGTCACCTACCAAAGGTGGGCACACTCACCCCCGGCACTGGCATGCTGCCTGCACTCTGCTCCCACACTGAGGGAGGGAAGCAGGCTGATCCCCACTGCCCCACGGCACGCACGGACCCTTCGCCCCCAGCCATGGGTGCCGATGGTGGG
>NW_008694407.1:0-206 GCF_000695815.1 Acanthisitta chloris
GGGCTTTCCCACTCCTATGATCCTCCCTGACGTGCCCATCTCCCAGGGTTTGTGGCCACATGGGCACCAGAAATAGAAGTAAAAAGCCTCTTCCACCCTCACAGAAAAACAGAATGGGTAACATTTCAGGGACCACTGGAGGCCATCTAGTCTAACTTGCCTGCTCAAGCAGGGGTCCCTACAGACCCTTCCTCAGCATTGTGTCC
>NW_008694408.1:0-206 GCF_000695815.1 Acanthisitta chloris
AGTTTGGACACTTCCAAGAGAAGATGATGTCACTGAGCAGTGACATCACAACCCCCCAGCACCCAGAAGGAGATCAGTAGTCACTGATCTATGTGATCTGCACATCCAAGAGAAGATAACATCACTGATAGTGATGGCAGGACCCCCCAGCACTGTGTCTGCTCGGGACAGACTCCCTTTTCTCCCTATTTCCACTGAGTTTGGAC
>NW_008694409.1:0-206 GCF_000695815.1 Acanthisitta chloris
CCACGGCTGAAGGTTGACCACGGCCGATCGTTGCCGCCGCCGCGGCACGCTCACCCCTCCGTCTGCGGCCGCCTCCTCCTCCTTGGCGTCGCCTTTCCTCTCGCCGCTGTCGGCGCAGAGCAGAGCCTCCAGCACGGGCCCCTCGGGCAGGGCCCCCTCCTTCTTCAGGGGCAGCTCGAGGTCTGGGGGGGGCGAGGGTCAGGGGG
>NW_008694410.1:0-206 GCF_000695815.1 Acanthisitta chloris
TGCTGCATTTGGGCATTCTGCTGGGAACACAGTGACTCTTTCAGAAAAAGCAGAGTGTCTCTCATGAAACAGCCCAGGGTGAGTCACAGTCCCCGCGTGAAGGGGAGGAAACAACTGTCTTAAAAGAAGACATCGAGGGTCTGCCAGTAAGCACTGCCCAAGGAAGTGATGGGAGAAGGAGGCTTGGAGAACTGCTGGGATGACTG
>NW_008694411.1:0-206 GCF_000695815.1 Acanthisitta chloris
ACACCAGCTAATATTTTTTTAATCTAGGGCATTTTTTGTGCCTTACGTTCCTCCAACATATTTAAAATTTAATATTTAGCAGAATGTAATAACATCCTCCTCTTTAGCATAGCTCATTCCTCACTGTCATTGCTACAGAGGCTAACTGCTGTTTTCTTAGGGTGTGCTGTACATAAAAGCTGAGATACTTGGCTGCTAATTATGTG
>NW_008694412.1:0-206 GCF_000695815.1 Acanthisitta chloris
GGACTTGGGGGTGATGGGTGATGAAAATCTCAACATGCCCCATGGGACCATGTGTGTTCACAGCCCAGAAACCAACCGTGACCTAGGCTCATCCTCACAGCATGAGCAGCAGGTGAGGCAAGATTCTGACCCTCTGCCCCACTCAGATGAGACCCACCTGCAATGCTGCATGCAGTTCAGGTGACCCCAACATAAGAAGGACATGG
>NW_008694413.1:0-206 GCF_000695815.1 Acanthisitta chloris
ATTGTTTAGTGCTATTATTTTTACACTTGTATGGTAATTGTAAGCATGGGAAGCCTTAAGAATTGTGCAGAAGTTTGTTAAAGACAGATCAGGGAACAGAATTAAAGAGAATTTTAGACTGACACACTTCATTGATACTGGTTAATTATTGAGAAATACACATTTTAGAAAGTTTCAAAGTGATACCAGAAGTTGCCATTGCAGGA
>NW_008694414.1:0-206 GCF_000695815.1 Acanthisitta chloris
CCCCTATGCCCAGTCTAGGGTCTTTCCTGCACACCTGTCGGATGTCTCACCTGTTCCCCCAGGTGTCACCATGGCGACCACCCCCTTCCCCTGGAGCACTCCTTCACCTGGCCCCTACGTCCCCCCTGTGCCAGGTCTGGGGTCACACCTGTCTGATGTCTGCCTTGTGCCCCCCCAGGTGTCATCATGGCAACCACCCCGTCCCC
>NW_008694415.1:0-206 GCF_000695815.1 Acanthisitta chloris
TTAATAAAATGCCAACTCTGCAGAATACATGCAACAAAAAACACTCCTAGAACTTGTGAGTAGTATATCCACTATGGCAAGACTTAAAGCATCCAAACCTCATTGGTTTGGTTCATGTGATTAGAATTGCAAATAACAAAAATACTCATTTCCAAGCTGTTAGAAAGCAAAGTCTAAACTGTTTCTAAAATTCTAGCAAATTCCAC
>NW_008694416.1:0-206 GCF_000695815.1 Acanthisitta chloris
ACATGACCCAGCCACTGGGCACACAGTAGCAGCAGCTATAATAGAGCTGAGTAGAAGGTCTGCACTCCTGTAGAGTAAAGTGGATGCAACTAACATCTCATAAGAAATTTAAGTCTGGACCAAGGCCTGAGGTTCTTAATCTAAAGTCTAGCAGAGCAGATTTTCATTCTACGGGGAGTTAAGAGCATTTGTAGGAAAGGGTAGAA
>NW_008694417.1:0-206 GCF_000695815.1 Acanthisitta chloris
TAGGAGTTCTCTAGTTGATCTCTTTGGAGAAGAGTAGGAAGATGCTCTGAGAAGCTCCTGCTTCACTTTGCTTTAATGAGGATTTGATGGGGGGAGGCATTTTTCCTTGCAGTCCTCATGAAAATCTGCCCAAATTTGGCCAAATTCTAAACATGTCAAAGATCTGTAATGCAGAAATTGCCCTAAAGCTTCACATTTAAAGATGT
>NW_008694418.1:0-206 GCF_000695815.1 Acanthisitta chloris
GTCTGGAGCACTGAGCACAGGGCAGGCAATGGCTGCAGGGACAGAGAAACACTTCAAGCAGGAACTTAGGGACTACAAGACTAAACTGTTGGAATGAAAGGGCCAAGACACTGGAGAACATTCCAGAGTCAACCAGAGGCCTGTGACACCTTGAGCAGCAGCCTTACCTTCACAGTGTGGGATGTCTCCAGTCCAGGTCCCCATGG
>NW_008694419.1:0-206 GCF_000695815.1 Acanthisitta chloris
TCATTTAATTTGATTGTAGTCAAGAGGACAGAACATGCTTTGTCTCCTAATAATTTGTATGTGCACACAAGTATGAAAAACGGTTTCTTCCATCCAACTGGGAAGTTATAAATTCACCCTTCTAATCCTCTCAGCAAGAGCATGTGTAGATCTCCAAATATAACTTGTTATGATCAGTGGATTGGCACATCACTGCAAGAAAAAAA
>NW_008694420.1:0-206 GCF_000695815.1 Acanthisitta chloris
TGGCAGATGGAGAAGCCTTCCCCGGAGCCCTGGGTCAGTGCTGCGCTGGTGCTCGGGGCGATGCCAATCCTCTCGGAGCTGCTCCCACTGCTCAGGAACTGCTCGAAGCTGCTCATGAACTCCCGAGCCCTCTCCATCTCCAGCCGCATCTCGCGCTCCAGCTCGGCGAAGAGGGTGCCTGGATGTGGCCAGAGGGTGCGGACGGG
>NW_008694421.1:0-206 GCF_000695815.1 Acanthisitta chloris
AAAAAGAAAATAAAAGGGATAATATTCCTTGAAACTTTTATCCACATTTGCTTGGGGTGAACAGTTCTGATGTAGAGGATTGAGAATGTTCTATTCACGGTTACTTGGTAACCCTGGATCTTTACACTTGTGCTTAAAGTCATTGATTATGAAGCATATTCATGCCTTCCATAGTCTTCTGAAACTATGCACATGTTTCATTACAG
>NW_008694422.1:0-206 GCF_000695815.1 Acanthisitta chloris
AAAAAAAAAAATTGGAAAAAATTCAGAAATTTTTTTTAGGGAGGAATTGGAGGAGTTTGAAGAGGTTTTAGGCAAAAAAAATGGCCAAAATTGAGGGATTTAGGGGGAAAAATTGGGAAAATTCAGGAATTTTGGGGTTGAATTGCTAGAAATATTCGTCAAAATTTATCGATTTTGTGAGAAAAATGAATTCCCCAAAATTTATG
>NW_008694423.1:0-206 GCF_000695815.1 Acanthisitta chloris
GCTAAACAGAGAGCTTTGGCTGGAACTGGGGGAAGAAAGGAGAGTGTATGACCTGTGGAAGAAAAGCAGGCAGTTCAGGGATGTTGTGTGATTATGCAGGGAGAACACTGAAAGGGCCAACACCCAGCTAGAACTTAATCTGGCTACTGTCATAAAAGACAATGAAAATTGGCTCTATAAATACATCAGCAACAAAAGGAAGGCTA
>NW_008694424.1:0-206 GCF_000695815.1 Acanthisitta chloris
TGCTGTGATGTACAGGTGTGGTACCTGCTGTCTTGCATGGTAATAACGCAGTGCTGTGGTGTAGGGCTGTGGTGTACAGGTGCAGGACCCGGTCGCGGTGTACAGGTGCAGTACACGGATGCGATGTACAGGTGCAGGACTCGGTCGCGGTGTGGTTGGGGCCGGTGCTGGTGCTGCTCGTCCTTCGCTCCACTGGATGGCACCAC
>NW_008694425.1:0-206 GCF_000695815.1 Acanthisitta chloris
GTATGAACAGATGGAAAATGTTTTCAATTTCTGAGAGAACTGCTAATGGATGTCACCAGCTATTAGAAAAGCTCAGGTGGTTCCATTAGGTATTGTCATAAGCCTCTTCATTTTTAATGAAATGTTTGCTCATTTATACCTTTATGGCAAGTTTAAGACTGCCTGTGCTAGCAAGAACAGATTAGAACTTGAGTTGGAAATTATTC
>NW_008694426.1:0-206 GCF_000695815.1 Acanthisitta chloris
AGGAGGAGAAAATTAAGGGAGGGAAATATAAAAAGGGAAAATAAAATGGGAAATAAAAGGGGGGAAATGGGGAAATAAAAGGAGGGGGAAATAAGAGGATAAAAAGGGTGGCAAATGAAAAGGGGGAACAGGGAAAGGGGAAAAGGGGGAGAAATAAAAGGAGAAAAGGGGGAAATAATGGGAGGAAATAAAAGGGGGAATTGAAG
>NW_008694427.1:0-206 GCF_000695815.1 Acanthisitta chloris
CCGTGAGTGTTTCATGAAGGACTAGCAACATTGCCACCTGCTGAAACAAAATGCCTATCTGCCATGCATTCAGATGGTTGTTCTTCATGCTACCTCATCATGGGAGTAGCCTTGGAATACAAACAAAAAAGTCTTTTTCCCTAACCTGCATCTCCTTGTCCACATGTGCTTTTTTTTGGAAGAGATTGTCTGCTATGCCAAACCAA
>NW_008694428.1:0-206 GCF_000695815.1 Acanthisitta chloris
GCCGGGTGGGCCCCGCCGCCGCTTCCCCCCCCCGGAGCCCGTATGGAGGACGAACGACTCTGATCGAAGAAATCCAAACTTCTATTTCGAGAAGCCACACGTGTTTTTGATTCTCCGGAGCCGCCGCCGAATTCCCGGCGATCTGCCGCCCCGCCGGGAAACCGGAAACCGCTCCGCCGGGACCGCCCCCGCTCCCGCGGCCGCCC
>NW_008694429.1:0-206 GCF_000695815.1 Acanthisitta chloris
TGATTTTACAGCTGCCACCCTGGAGGCCCTGTCTGGGTGAGGATGAAGGCAGAGATTGCTCCAAGGTCCAGTAGTGTCCACGTCCCTTTGCCCAAGCTGTGCTTTCCCAGCACTCACTGAGGGAAGTCTGTAGGGCTGTACAACAGAGATCCCTCAGGGAGCACAGGAGCATCAGTGCTGCAGGAGGAGCCCTGGCCAGGCTGGTG
>NW_008694430.1:0-206 GCF_000695815.1 Acanthisitta chloris
GAAGGAATGTGTCTGGAGCTGGGAAGAGTGGGATTGCCAGGTCCCTGATCCGGGATGGGATTCCCAGGTCGTTCCCCCCAGGAGAACCTGGTTCCCTGTGATGTTCTCCTGCTGCGCGGGAGGTGCATCGTGGACGAGGCCATGCTCACCGGGGAGTCCGTGCCACAGATGAAGGTGGGATGGGAATGGGAATGGGGATGGGAATG
>NW_008694431.1:0-206 GCF_000695815.1 Acanthisitta chloris
TCCCCATCCCCATGTCCCCATCCCCATCCCTGGGTCCTTATCCCCATCCTTGGGTCCCTATCCTCATCCCTGGGTCCTCATCCCTGGGTCCCTATCCCCATCCCTGGGCCCCCATCCCCATCCCTGGGTCCCCAACCCAGGTCCTCATCCCCATCCCTGTGTCCCCCATTCCTCTGTCTCCATCTCCATCCCTGTGTCCCCATCCC
>NW_008694432.1:0-206 GCF_000695815.1 Acanthisitta chloris
GAACTTGCTGTGCCAGAAACAGTGAGACAGATGATGTGACAGGCTTAGCCCTGCACTTCCTCAACTGCCTTTGTTAGGTACAGTTTATACCTTAGGTCTGTGCCATTATGTGTCTTGCAGATATTTATATTGTTGCCAACGAAGAGGAGCAGCAGTTTGCACTGAAGCTGCACAGGCTGGGAAGAACCTCCTTCCGCAGCCTGAAG
>NW_008694433.1:0-207 GCF_000695815.1 Acanthisitta chloris
TCTGCTGAATACTTAGGAGGTTGTCTCTAAATACTCTAAATACAGGGAGATGTGAATGAAGGCAGATAATTGACATATGCCATTGGAGTGATAATGATGTATGTCTAATTTAAAGAATAATGTGTCAGAAAAGCTGATGTAGTAAGCAGGGGGAGTTTTCTATGGGTGTTCTGTGAAAGGAAGTGAATGGTGTTATTTTTGCCATTG
>NW_008694434.1:0-207 GCF_000695815.1 Acanthisitta chloris
CTCAAAAAAAGCCATTGCTTTTGCTGTTCATTGGATTTCTCCTGGCTTCGCTGAACTTTTCTGACTTTTACCAGCAGCTGCAACCAACAAACCCCTTTGCTTCCAAATTTGCTGCTAGTCCCAGGGAAACTTCTCTGATGGCAGAGCATATTTTACTCTGCTATTCCTGCTTCCTGTTGTTTCATCAATAACTATGTGGAGGGGCAT
>NW_008694435.1:0-207 GCF_000695815.1 Acanthisitta chloris
ATGCCCTGGGAGGGGGGCCAGGCCTGGCCAGGAGGAGGCCGAGACACAGCATTCCGGCTCCGGCCACACATACCAGAAGAGCAGCTGGTGGGCTGGTGCCAGTTCATTCCTGAGCAGCTGAGGGGCCCGGTGCAGGGGGCAGTGGGTGCAGGGTGCTCTACCGAGGGCCCCCACACTGGCCCCAAGGGGTCAGTGCTAGCCCATGGT
>NW_008694436.1:0-207 GCF_000695815.1 Acanthisitta chloris
TCGTGGCCTCCTCGGCCTGGGCCCAGTCCCTTCGGCACCTTCGAGGGTCACTGGGGTCACCTCTGCCCCACTGTGACCCCCCCAGGGTCACCTGCACCCAGACCCAACTGACCCCGACAGGGGCACTGGGAGCCGCCGTGGTGAGGGACTGGGAGCACTGGGAACGCTGGGAAATGGGGTAACTGGGAGAACTGGGGGCACTGGGGC
>NW_008694437.1:0-207 GCF_000695815.1 Acanthisitta chloris
GGGGCTATCCCTCTGGATTTTGGGGCTGTCTTTGCAGGGGAGAGCGTGGAGGAGAACGCCAACGTGGTTGTTCGGCTGCTGATCCGTCGCCCCGAGTGCTTCGGGCCGGCGCTGCGGGGGGAAGGTGGCAGTGGCCTCCTGGCTGCCATCCAGGATGCCATCGGAATCGCTCAGGATCCCGCCAGGGATGGGCCCAGCGGGAGGAGG
>NW_008694438.1:0-207 GCF_000695815.1 Acanthisitta chloris
GTAAGCCAGAAGTTTGTGCTTCACCAGCTCTCTCAAAATTTTATTACAGCCACCATGTTTAAGGCTGGCAATGGAAGCAATCAAGCTAGCAGGAACTATTTCATGGTTCTTCATGCCCATTTCCACCGAGAAGAGCAAATAAAACCAGATCTGTTAGCCTCCGTGTTCAGCAACGAAATAGTATCAGATCACACGTGACATTAAAAT
>NW_008694439.1:0-207 GCF_000695815.1 Acanthisitta chloris
TCTATGATCTTTAAGGTCCTTTCCAATGAAAATCATTCTATAATTTTATGATTATATATTGGACAAATGAATTTGGAAGGATACTTTGAAATAGTATACTTTATATAGCTAATAAACTGCAGACAGCAAATATAGCACTCATATAGTTTTCATGGAGTTTCAGAGGACTTTTGACTGATGATCCCAGTATCTGAAAAATTAGTATAT
>NW_008694440.1:0-207 GCF_000695815.1 Acanthisitta chloris
CCCTCCCGCCCGTGGAACCTTCTCGATGCGCTGGAGCCACTCGCGGTTCTGGTTGAGCTCGGCCAGGAAGGCAGGATGCTGCAGCCAGGGCTTGGGGCGCGCGGGGGGGTCCCGAGAGGGGTCCCCGGCCATCAGCGCCTTCTCGCGGATCCACACATCCAGCTGCGAGGGAGGAAGGCCGGGAGGGAGGGCTGGGGTCAGCTCCCT
>NW_008694441.1:0-207 GCF_000695815.1 Acanthisitta chloris
CGGCAGGAGGCAGATTCTTGGTTGACGTTCTCGGTGCGTGCAGCATACAGGGCGTAACATGCTGGGATGTTCCTGCAGCTTTCCTGGAATTGGAATTTGATGGTCCTGTAGCTGTGGTGGGGTATGGCATTGGACGGGAAGAAGTACCTGCCCTTACACCAGAAAAGCATCATTGCTGACCTTGTGTAGGGAGAAATCACACAATTA
>NW_008694442.1:0-207 GCF_000695815.1 Acanthisitta chloris
TGGGGCTGGTTTGGAGGTTCTTTTGGGCTGTTTTCTCACCTTGAGGTTCTTCCACCAGTACTTGCGCTTGAGCTTGGCCGCACTGGTCTCAAACTGGGAAGCTCCGGCCTGGAGAGCGTCCGCTCGGTCGTCCAGTTCCGACAGCTTCTGGTCCCTCTCCAGCACCTTGTCCACGTTCACCCGCATGATGTCAACCACCTCGGGGGG
>NW_008694443.1:0-207 GCF_000695815.1 Acanthisitta chloris
CTGCTGAGTACGATTTGTTAACTTCTTCACAACTCATCTCTCTTCTCCCTGCCCAAGTATTGCTCAGACTTCCTGATTTCAAAACCGGCCAGAAACTCGAATACCCTTTCTGGAAAAGTAGCCACTAAGGGACAGCGATAAATACATTTTAAAAGAAAATGAAAGCCGCTGCTTTTCTTAGCACAATTTTTGATTTTCCTTTGGAAA
>NW_008694444.1:0-207 GCF_000695815.1 Acanthisitta chloris
AGAAAGAGATGGCCTACAATTTCAGAGTCCCATCTTTTAACACAGCGTTAGTGCACACATGCTGGCACATGAATTGGGTATGGCTGTATCACCATCTGAGAGTGAATGAACGCTTGGAAACATGGGCAAACACATGATAAAGGGAGGCATGTGAACTGCCCACAGACATTTATCCTCGCTCTGAGGCAAAATAAACCTGCGGATGAA
>NW_008694445.1:0-207 GCF_000695815.1 Acanthisitta chloris
GGCAGCAGGATAAACCCCCTATGGATCGACACCTTTGGATAAACCCTCTTTGGATACCCCCCTTGGATAACCCCGTTTGGATAAATCCCCTTTGGCCACCTTTGCTTTTTCCCTATTAACCTGCCTTTATATCACCCCATGGGCTGTTGTGCTGCTCATTTTCTGTCCCCTGAGTCTGTTCTGCTGAGGGAGTGATGGAGCAGCCGA
>NW_008694446.1:0-207 GCF_000695815.1 Acanthisitta chloris
TGGCTCTTGCAGTGGCTGAGAAAGCGAAGGAACAGGCGTCCCAGCTGGGTGAAGCAGCGTTCTCTGGTGCCGGCAACATCGCGGCGGCCACTGGGCTGGTGAAAAAGGAGGAATTCCCTGCGGACCTGAAGGTGAGACCCTCGTGCTTCCATGCCCTTGGGGAGGCTGGCACATCCCTGGGTTTGGCAGGGAGCCCCTTGGCTGTTC
>NW_008694447.1:0-207 GCF_000695815.1 Acanthisitta chloris
GGACAGAGTGGGAATCCGGGGTGGAAATTCCGGGAATTCTCCGGCCCCGCAGTTCCCGTTCGAGGCTCTGTTCCGCAGCGCGCAGCTCGCGCTGCTCGACGCCAGCTGCACCGAGTTCACCTTCCTGGGGGAATTCTTCCTGCTGCCCCCGCCAGGGGCACTGCCCCTCTTCAGGGCCGTGCTGGGACGCACCCTCGCCATGCTGCT
>NW_008694448.1:0-207 GCF_000695815.1 Acanthisitta chloris
TCACCAGCTTTGTTGCTTTTCTCTGGATTCACTCCAGCACATCAGTGTCCTTCCTGAATTGGAGGGCACAGAACTGCACACTTCTCGAGGACAATCGCTTCCCTCCAGTCCTGCTGCCCGCACTGTTTCTGACACACATCAGGATGCTGTTGGCCTGTTTGGCCGCCTGGGCACACTGCTGCCTCGTGTCCAGCGCTCCCGGGTCCG
>NW_008694449.1:0-207 GCF_000695815.1 Acanthisitta chloris
TGGATGTGCCCCTGGAACAACCCAGATAGGGATTAGATAAACCCACAGTTCCCTCTGATGAGCACTCAGGACCCGGAGAAGGATCCTTGGGGTCCCTAAAATCCCATGGCTGATCCTTTCCCCCTTTCCCCCTTTCCCCCCTGCAGTGGCTGAAGGGTCTGAGCCGTTTCTGCCGGGAGGAGTCAGCAGTGAAGACAGGGCAGCATC
>NW_008694450.1:0-207 GCF_000695815.1 Acanthisitta chloris
ATCCCCAGCCCCATCCTGGTGCCTGTTATCCCCATTATCCCATTATCCCATACCTGTGGTCCCATGCCAGCCATTCCTCGCGGGGGGTTCATGCGCTGCATTGGGCCCCCCATGCCAGGATGCCCTGCAGAAAATGCGTGTGTGTGTGGAGATGTGAGACCCTCACAGCACCCCCAAACCCACTGGGAGGGCACTGGGAGGGCACTG
>NW_008694451.1:0-207 GCF_000695815.1 Acanthisitta chloris
TGGGGGGTCTCAAAATTTTGGGGGTGACCCCAAATTTTTGGGGGGCAATGAGAGGGTCTGAAAATTTTGGGGGGGTCTTGAGGGACCCCCCAAAAATTTTGGGGGGTCTATGCCAGTCCCATCTCCTCCAAGACACTGCGAGGGGATTCGTCCTCCTGGGGGGGAAAAAAATAGGGTGAGGGGACCCCAAAATTTGGGGGGACACCC
>NW_008694452.1:0-207 GCF_000695815.1 Acanthisitta chloris
CTTTGCCTTATGGCACCTTACTGAATTCTCCACCAACTTCAACTAAAAAAAATAAAATAATAAATTGCTTCCATGCTGGAACCAGGATACAAAGGCTGCAGGCTGTTCCTTTCTTTCTGCAGCATATTCTCCACAGCAGCTGTGGGGACACAGCAGTGGGGATGGTGAGATTTAGAGGTTGGACAGTTCAAACTTTCCAGCTCCTGG
>NW_008694453.1:0-207 GCF_000695815.1 Acanthisitta chloris
TGTAATACACGACTTGCTTACACTTAAGACCTAGTTTTCCATTCGAAAGTAACCCAGTAGCACATGCACTCTGCTCGGAGGTCAATTACAAAATTTAACACCGTTAAATGTAATCCAATAGGATAAAGGGTAAAAAAATAGGAGAAGGAGTGCAGAAAGCACAAGATAACACACCATGTAGAACCCATTGTAATCGTCCTATAAAAG
>NW_008694454.1:0-207 GCF_000695815.1 Acanthisitta chloris
TCCCAGAGAGGGTCCCAAGGGTCAGGGGTGTCCCCCCGAGGGCTTTGGAGCCCCCTCAGGATTTGGGGTGGTCCCCATGGCTGAGGGATGTCCCCAAGACTCAGTGGTGTCCTGGGGATATCCCAGGGGTCAGGGGGTCCCCAGGGACTGGAGTGTTCCCAAGGGTCAGGGGGTCTCAGAGGGGTGTCCCAGAGAGGGTCCCAAGGG
>NW_008694455.1:0-207 GCF_000695815.1 Acanthisitta chloris
ACCCCGATGTCCCCAAGGCCACCCCGAGGTGCCCTCACCTCCTTGGCATCCTCAGGAGGCCTCTCGGGTGCCTGGAGCTGGAAGAGGAAGTTGTGCTCCTCGAGGGCACTGAGGGCACAGGGACACGCGGACGCGGCTCCGGTGACGCGGCAAAAGGCTCCCACGGGCACCTCCCCCGAGTGGTGGCTGCAGGGGACACAGGGGGCC
>NW_008694456.1:0-207 GCF_000695815.1 Acanthisitta chloris
CTCCAATGTCCCTGGGGGTCTCTTGGGGGTCACCTAAGGCTCCCCAGTGTCTCCATGGGCATCACCTGATGGTCACTTGGGGGGCAACAATGGCCCCATGCACCCCCTGGGGGTCCCTAAGTGTCACCTGGAGGTCACCTAGAGGTTCCCAATGTCACTGTGTGTCCCTGGGGTTATCCAGGGGTCACCTGTTGTCACCTGTGCCCA
>NW_008694457.1:0-207 GCF_000695815.1 Acanthisitta chloris
CTGAGGGTATTTGGGGGTCCCTGACCCTTTGCCCCTGCCCCCAGAGCCGGGGGGGGACGAGGGTCGGATGGGGTCGGACGGGGAGAGTGACCCTCCCTCGGGCACCTCCTCCGAGGAGGTGGCATCGCCCGTCAGGCTGCGCCAGCACCACAGGGCATCGGCCTGCGAGGTGGGCACTGGGCAAACTGGGAGCACTGGGAGGCACTG
>NW_008694458.1:0-207 GCF_000695815.1 Acanthisitta chloris
AAAAAGCAGGCTCAGCACTGGCCGCTGAAGCTGTGGTGGCCCAGGGAATGCTTGGAGTGGGGGAGGTCCTTAGACTGAGAGATTCTGCTGCCCCACTACTCACACCAGTGTAAATGCCACCGTACAGGGCTGCACTTTGTGCTGTGGCATCTGGGGTCACAGGTCTGGTGTCCCCCAGCAGCTTGAGATGAAGAGGGGATCCTGCTG
>NW_008694459.1:0-207 GCF_000695815.1 Acanthisitta chloris
ACTGGTTTATACTGGTTTATACTGGTGTCCAGCTCGACGTTGGCTACCCCTACCCGGCGACTCGTCCGTGATGACCTTTCGGGGTCACTCTGTGCTCCACACTCTGCTGCGATGCCGATTGGCTCCTCCGGGGGGAGCTAACGTCCTGGCAGCTGCCTGTGCCCAGGGAGGGGTTACTGGTGAGACTGGGAGGGACTGGGATGGACT
>NW_008694460.1:0-207 GCF_000695815.1 Acanthisitta chloris
TCAGGTTTGAGACCATCTAAGAAACCTAAATGTGCATAAGTCCATGTGTCCTGATAAGATTCATTCCCAGGTCCTGTGGGAACTGGTAGCTGAAGTTGCTAAGACACCAGTCATCATTTTTGAGAAATTATGCCAGTCGGGTGAAGTCCCTGAGGACTGAAAAAAAGGAAATATAACCCACATTTTTAAAAAGGGGAAAGCAGAAGA
>NW_008694461.1:0-207 GCF_000695815.1 Acanthisitta chloris
CTACTCCAGCTCAAACCAGCACACATCACATAGGTTATAGCATTGTCAATTCTCCATTACTTTTTATCCAAAAATGCTTACATTTGGACACAGCAAGGGATCAACACAGTATGACCAATACCTTTCACCTCTAGCCCAAGCTTACAACAGGGCTAGAATTGTGGAACAGACTGTTTTTAAACCATTGTATGCTTAAGCCAATGTAAA
>NW_008694462.1:0-207 GCF_000695815.1 Acanthisitta chloris
ACATTACTTGTGCAAAGCTTTTATTAAACATTCATTGCACATAGCTCAAAAGACATGGGATACATATTACAATTAAAAGATATACACTTAATGCATAAAGTCCTATCAGTAACAGTCGCTTCACCCAAGGGCCGAAACCTGCAAACAGTGTCAAACACCCCCCAAACTCCACTTCCATCGTGTTCCCTTAACTGTTGTGTAAGTTGT
>NW_008694463.1:0-207 GCF_000695815.1 Acanthisitta chloris
AGCACAATTTCTTACTAGCTACTTAAGAAACACAACTAAAACAAGCAAACAGAAACAAAGAACAAGTTCAGGAAGAGCAGCAGGTTTGGAACTAAAAGAAAACGATGGCAGAAGCATTAAAATGTCTATAAAACCCTGAAGCTGGAAATTAGGAGAAGACTAACCCTCAGAAAAATGAGTGTCCAGAACAGCTTTTCCTTCACAGCT
>NW_008694464.1:0-207 GCF_000695815.1 Acanthisitta chloris
CAGGGACTGAGAGAATATTACAAATGATGACAAGAAGAAAAGACAGGATAAAGATTGCTTCTTTTTCCCTCTTCTTAGTGAGTAGGATGAAACAGCATATCTATTTTTTCCTCTTCATTTAGCAAGAGCAGAGTTTGGGTCACTGTCAGTGAAACCCGGGCACAAATGAGTTATCCATGATTCATAAGGGTATGCAGGCTCCACATT
>NW_008694465.1:0-207 GCF_000695815.1 Acanthisitta chloris
GACCAATACAGGGAATTCTCATAAAGAAATATAGTTCATTTCTCCCATGTATGAAATTGATTACATATTTTTTCTCTGTAAATAATTATCTTGCTTTTGCATTCATGCCATTGCAGCTTCATAGAGAAGCACAGCTGTCAGAGGAATATGAAGTTTATTTCAGTTTACTCTCTCTGAAAGGATATAGAATCATTAGAGGAAGAATTA
>NW_008694466.1:0-207 GCF_000695815.1 Acanthisitta chloris
GAAGATGAAGACACAGGAAAACCCAAGCCTAAAACATGCACAGGTTTACACTCTGGGATACCAGTGAGGTAACTCCAGGTAATTAAGTTACTGTGCATATATAGCTAAAGGATTGAGGCCAAGGAGGATTAAAGATCAAAAACTATAGCAACATAGTCGGGACAGTGGCTGATGTATTGGCACGAGTGAACTTTTACCCTTTAAACC
>NW_008694467.1:0-207 GCF_000695815.1 Acanthisitta chloris
ACAGACACCTCCCTGCCAGCTCCCTGTCCCCTCCCTGTCACTGCCCTGCCACCCCCATGCCACACCTGGCACCGACCCTGTCCTTGTCCCCACAGATCTGCTGGTGGGAGCTTATGGGGCGGCCAAGGTGGCTGTGTACCAGTGAGTGCCTGTCCCTGCAGGGGTCCGGGGGGTCTCTGCCCGGTCCCCTGGCACCTCAGCAATGTC
>NW_008694468.1:0-207 GCF_000695815.1 Acanthisitta chloris
TGTTTTTTTCCTGACAAGTACCACACCGTAAGCACTAGCAGTGTCATGATATGGAGATAAACAATATGTATCTCTAAGGATCACCATGAGTTCCGCTCTGGTAACAGAGAGGAAAAACAAACCATTGGTCTCACATGTCAGTAGAGCACTTGTCATCCAACAGGATCCCAAAAGTCAGCAGTCCACTGAGATGAGAGTATTGTTAGA
>NW_008694469.1:0-207 GCF_000695815.1 Acanthisitta chloris
CCCCAAAATCCCCTCAGACCCCTCAAATCCCCCCAAATCCCCTCAGACCCCCAAATCCCCCCCAAATTTTGTCCCCTCTGGGAATTTCCAGCCACTTTTGGGCTCATTTTCCCACAGGTTTGGACAGATTTTTAACCCCATTTTCCTACAATTTTGGACAAACTTTTGAGCCCATTTTCTCCCAGTTTGAGCCCTTTTCACCCCTTT
>NW_008694470.1:0-207 GCF_000695815.1 Acanthisitta chloris
CGCATCCCCTCCCGCATCTCCTCCCGCGTCCTCTCCTGCATCCCTTCCCGTGTCCCTTCCCGTGTCCCTTCCCGCATCCTCTCCCGCACCTCCTTCCGCATCCCCTCCCGTGTCCCCTCCCGCATCTCCTCCCGTATCTCCTCCCATGTCCCTTCCCGCATCCCCTCCCGCATCCCTTCCCGCATCCCCTCCCGCATCTCCTCCCGC
>NW_008694471.1:0-207 GCF_000695815.1 Acanthisitta chloris
CCCCCAGAGCTGTGCCACCCCTTGTCATCACCCCGAGCATGGCACGGTCCCCGCTGTGCCCTCCCGAGGCTCCATCCCCTCCCTGTGCCCTGTGCCGCCGAGGGCCCGTGCCCGGTCCCGGTCCTGTCCCTGTTCCCGCCCCGTTCCCGTGCCCGTTCCCGTGCCCAGTCCTGTCCCCGCCCCGGTCCTGTCCCCGTGCCCGCCCCG
>NW_008694472.1:0-207 GCF_000695815.1 Acanthisitta chloris
AACCGTGGGGGTTATGCCACACACAGGGTGCTCATCTTAGCCTGGTCCTCCAACAAGCTCTCGGTCATCCAATCCCCCCTATCAATCACTTGCCTGATGCCTCAGCAGCAAAGAGCTCTGTGAGAACCCGGAGAGCCTGCAGGGAGTGAACCCACTCACCAACCTGGGGACACATGAGTGACACAAATGTGTCCTTGGGAAAAAAAA
>NW_008694473.1:0-207 GCF_000695815.1 Acanthisitta chloris
AACAGGGGCTTGATTTCAGGTCCTCAATATACAGCTGTAAATGCAGTTTTCGCTCTGATTAACTATGGTTGCCCATGCAGGAGATTGTCATTGGATGATGCTGGGATAAGTGACCTTTTCCTTGACCCTCTCTTCCTTCACCTTAAAATCTCTCTTCCTTGCAATTTTGTTGTGCTCTGCCAATCCTCAAGTCATTTCTCCTCATCT
>NW_008694474.1:0-207 GCF_000695815.1 Acanthisitta chloris
TGCTGGAGATAACAGGAGAATGGAAGGCTGATCCATAAAATGCTGCTGCTGCTTCATCCTAACCTTGGAGCTGCTTCTGCCTCTCGTCTCCCCTGATGGCTCCAGCAGCACTGGCTACAAGGCTCAAGGAAGAAGCCCAGGTGTTCCCACCTGGAGCTGCCCTGGGCTCCAGATAGGGTAAGTCTGGCTTGGGTCCAGCCTGTGCTT
>NW_008694475.1:0-207 GCF_000695815.1 Acanthisitta chloris
AAAAAAAGTATCAAATCAAATTAACAATTTAACCAACTTGCCAATTAACACAAAATCTGCATGGTATAAAATTCCAAGCCTAAATCTGAAAAATATGATTTGGGGTTTACATCATCAATGAGCCAGAGATGCATACACTACATGCAATATGCTTAGAGAAATCATTGAGGCACCAAGGAAGGCAAACAATTTCTGACAGGTAATTTC
>NW_008694476.1:0-207 GCF_000695815.1 Acanthisitta chloris
GGATATTCTCCACCCCGAAGTGTGGGAGGAATGCACTAAAGCGTTAGCCGAGGAAACTATGTCCTCGAGTTGTGGGAAAAAACTTAAGTCGTGGGGGAAAGTCATACAGGCCCTGCAGAAGGCCACACAAGAGCAGGAGACCTGGAGGGCTGCAAAGGACTGTTTATTGACCACCCCGAAATTGGGAGTCGGGGCAGCCACACAGAC
>NW_008694477.1:0-207 GCF_000695815.1 Acanthisitta chloris
GGAGCTCGGCGCGGGCCGGGCCGAGCGGGCGGGACTTCCCTCCCCGCCCGCCGCGGAGCCCTCGGTCCTCCGGTGCTGGAAATCCTCAGCCTCGGCGTGTCCGTGGAGGCTGCTGTGACGCTGCTTGCTGCCCTCGCGCCTTGTCTTGGTGTCAGCCTCGCAGATTAGTTGTGTCTCGTTTGCATAGAATCAGCCTGGTTGGAAGAG
>NW_008694478.1:0-207 GCF_000695815.1 Acanthisitta chloris
GAAGCTTTGATTTCCAAGTGCATCTTGACTTGTCTGCAAAATTTTAGTGAAGATAAAAAATTGAGAATTAACATAAACTTGTCATTTTTCAAAAGCTAATGACACACACACTAATTAATCATCATTCTGAATTAGAAATCAGATAAGGAAAGTTGTGTTACAGTTGGAGATGGATCAGGCAAAGATTATTCTGGCAGGTTTGGCCCC
>NW_008694479.1:0-207 GCF_000695815.1 Acanthisitta chloris
CCTCTTGTTTACAAGCAGGATGGGATGTGTTTGTCTAGGGAGATTAGCATTTCCACTAGGACATTTTACAGAGCCCTGTAACCCTTGGTTCTTCTACTTGTCTCTGTCAGGTTCACAGACAGAGGCTACTCTTTCTGAAGAGTAAGATGAGGCTACTCTTTCTGAACTGTGCATTTCCCTTTCCTACCTGATTCTTTGCAAGTTTGA
>NW_008694480.1:0-207 GCF_000695815.1 Acanthisitta chloris
GTTGAACTGGAGAACTGAAAGTCCAGAATGGCAGGCTGTAGCTAAGCTATGTATTACTTATAGCAATAAATAGCGTGTCTCCTTGTTTTAACAGCAGCCTTCTTGGAAAAGACCTGAGTGTTTTAAATGAATGATTCTTTTCAGTAGTTCACAAGAACGTGTGGCTTCAAGCAATCTTAGCCAAGGAACAAGTAATACATTCCCCAC
>NW_008694481.1:0-207 GCF_000695815.1 Acanthisitta chloris
GGCAGCTCTTTTCCAATATTGTTGCTGCTGATTCCACTGACTTAATATGGGCTGGTGCTCTTGCTGCAACTGGATCTAGTTGAATTGAGTAATATGCAACCAGTCTGTAATGGGGTCCTAAATTCTGCTTTACCACTCCACTTGCTATTGCTTTACATTCCTATACATACTGATTAAAGGATCTGGGAGCCCAAAAGCAGGAGCAGA
>NW_008694482.1:0-207 GCF_000695815.1 Acanthisitta chloris
TTCGTCTTACTTTTCTGGTTCATGCTCCACACCTGTAAATCACAGGGGAGGAGGCTTATGACATCTGTCCTTCTTGCAGTTCTCATTCCTATCTCACTGCCCATGCTTGCTGCCTGCTGCTTACTTCACCATTATCCCATACTTAAGATTTTCTACATTTTCTAATATATTACTTCAGTGAGAAGCAAAAAGGAGAGACCGCTGGAG
>NW_008694483.1:0-207 GCF_000695815.1 Acanthisitta chloris
CTTGTAGTCCCCGCCCGGGCCGCCGCGCCAGTTGGGGGTGGTGATTTCACCCCTAAAACCTGCGGCTTTCCTCCCCCAGAAACGGGGATTTCACTCCCGCAGTGATGGGTCACAGCGCATCCCCTTCCACTTAGGATCATGCGATCCCCTCGCAGCAGGATCACGCGGCCCCTTTCGCTGGGATGCTGCAGCCCTTGTCACCAGGAT
>NW_008694484.1:0-207 GCF_000695815.1 Acanthisitta chloris
CCTGGATCCCTCTCCTCACCGGACGTTCTTGAGCATGTAGAGCACCTCTGAGGGCAGGTGGGAGTTGGCCACGTCGAACTCAGTCAGATCAGCCTCCAGCACCGACGGGGGAGGCTCCTTCAGCTGCAGCGTCGGCAGCTCCTTTTGGATGCGCAGGATCCTGCAGGAAACCAGCGGGGTGACACCCTGGGACACCTGGGGACACCC
>NW_008694485.1:0-207 GCF_000695815.1 Acanthisitta chloris
TGAAGGAATACAGAATTTCTCAAGAGCTTTCAGTCCCAAAACAATCCTGGGTGTTTCAGATGTCAGAAAAGAATCTGAGAAAGTCATCAAAAGATATAAGAATCCAGTTAAGGAAAAGGGATTTAGAATGACTTAGCTTTATTCTGAACATTAACTTTTTAAGGTGAGAGATTCCTTTCCCATCTGTGTTGCACATATGAAAGAGGC
>NW_008694486.1:0-207 GCF_000695815.1 Acanthisitta chloris
GAATTGATCAGGCACTGTGATAACAACAGCAAAATCACCATAGTGTAAGTCTCAAGAGCTTTACATATCTGATTTTCCATTGCACTTCCATTCTGTGTATAGGGACACAGATTAAATTCAGGGAGGACCACCACATGTCATAACAAAGAAGATACAGAGGATACGGAAGATACAGAGGATACATAGATACAGAGGATACAGAACACA
>NW_008694487.1:0-207 GCF_000695815.1 Acanthisitta chloris
TGGGGACCCCCAGTATGGCCTGGGGACACCCAGTATGGCCTTGGGACCCCCAGTATGGCCTGGGGAACCACCAGTACAGCCTGGGGAACCCCAGTGTGGACCAGTGACCCCAGCACAGCCCAGAGCCGTTCCCAGCACGGGCACGAGCAAGTCACGCCGAACCCCAGTAAAACCCAGCGACCCCCCAGTCCCTCCCAGTGCCTCCCA
>NW_008694488.1:0-207 GCF_000695815.1 Acanthisitta chloris
GGAAATGTCTTCTATTCCCCCTCTGCCACTCCTCCAATTTTCCCCTGGGATCCCTGTTTGTGCAGGGACCAGTGTGGGGATGGAGACAAGGATAGGGAGGGGAATTCAGGGCCTCCAAAGAGAGGGGAAGGTGAGGGGGACAAAGACAATACACTGGGGGGAAATGGGGACCCTGAGGGAGCAGGATGGGGGTGTGGAAGGGATAGG
>NW_008694489.1:0-207 GCF_000695815.1 Acanthisitta chloris
GCTCGGGGGGTGGTTGGGGACACCCCATGCTCACACATGGGACAATGGGGACAATGCCTCTGTCCTCCTGTGTCAGCCCATGAGCAACCCTGGGGTGTGCACTGCCCCCCACCCTCCCGTCCCACAGATCCAGCCTTGGGCTGTGCCTTTGTCCTCATTGTCACCCTCCTCCATGCTGCAAGGGTAGCAGCTGCCTCCCTGTGCCAG
>NW_008694490.1:0-207 GCF_000695815.1 Acanthisitta chloris
TCCTGGCACCCCGACTGCCAGTGCTGGGCAGGATGTTCAAAGGGAACATCCCTTCTATACAGCATGCAACTGAAATGGGTCTCACTGATCACACAACAAGCTCTGATAGGAACCTCCAATCACTCAGGGATCTTGGAAGTCATCACAACTTGGTCTGAAGGTGAAAATTTTGGACTATCAGAGTAGGAGAAGGTGACACATGCTGAG
>NW_008694491.1:0-207 GCF_000695815.1 Acanthisitta chloris
GGCTCCACTGTTTTCAGAAACATATAAATAGACAAAAATTATCCCTTTGGGCTATGGAAAGAACAGTTTGTGAGACCACTGTAAATGCAACTATGCTTTCATTTTGTGCTCCCAGACTCACTGCTTAATGCTTTCTCCAAACTTTTGTTTGACCAGTGCTGCTTTAGCCAAGCTCTTTGTTGGCCACCACATCTTTTCTTTAATGAC
>NW_008694492.1:0-207 GCF_000695815.1 Acanthisitta chloris
AATTTATTCACGAACATTATCAAAGATTTAATCGGTCATATAATACAAATTATGATCATTTAGAGTCCCTTTTTAGAAATTTTCCTGAATGGGATTATCAATTGCCACTCAGTCCGAACCCTCAGGAAATAGACCTGGTAGACTCACTGAATGCTACCTTTTGTTTTTATCTCAGCGTACCACCAATTATTTGTTCGCCCATAAGCA
>NW_008694493.1:0-207 GCF_000695815.1 Acanthisitta chloris
CTGGTCATTTCTGGGGCTATACTGGTCGTTTCGGGTGTATACTGGTCATACTGGTGGCGCTCACCTCCCCGTCCGCGTCCCCTTCCGCCGCCGCCGCGCGTGAAATCTGCTCTGCGCGTGGCGAACGACACCTTGATGGGATTCCCGGAGAACTCCTTCCCTGGAAACCAGCAACACTCAGCAAACTGGGAGCACTGGGAGGCACTG
>NW_008694494.1:0-207 GCF_000695815.1 Acanthisitta chloris
CTCTCTCCTCGTTGCCGCAGCCCCCGGGGGCTCGGGGGTCAGGCTCTGGATCCCGGGCTCTCTCCGTTCCCCCCTGCCCCTCTCGGATTACAATGCCTGCAGTGTTCCTCCCAAATCCCTCCCCGCGCTGCCTCCTCCTGCCTGCCCAGGCCTCCCCCGCCATCCTTTATCCCGGACAAACCACCGGGAAGGGGCGGCGGGAGCAGC
>NW_008694495.1:0-207 GCF_000695815.1 Acanthisitta chloris
GTGAAGAATGTCAGCAGAGAGGGAAATACAGAGTGACAGGTACATGGCTGAAGCTTAATGAAAGCTCACATAGGACCACAAGCTCACACACACACTGTTAAGTGAAGACTCAGGTCAAAGGCACAGGCCCATAAGCAGTATGCAGTGCAAACACCCCTTTAGAGGAAGAGGAATTGTTGGGCTGGAAAACAGTAATGGAGTAAAAGA
>NW_008694496.1:0-207 GCF_000695815.1 Acanthisitta chloris
GGTTCTATGCAAATCAAATTTACTTTTACCACGGGGATTATGTTGGATTTTACTGTAAAGAGAACCATTTTGGAGCAGAATCTGGTGCAACTTTATTTCAAGTGCAGTGTCAGAGAGGACAGCTGACATATCCAAGGTGTGTTGAAAGAGGAAAATAAGAATGGACTTTGGGAAAGCCAATAGGAAAGGTATGTGCATGTTCTTTTT
>NW_008694497.1:0-207 GCF_000695815.1 Acanthisitta chloris
AGTGGATGCCTGGAGTTTTGCTCTATTGCCAAGCCTTTTGAAGCTCCAGGAGAAAAGACCACTCTAAGCTCAAGGCAGATCGTGTGACTCTCATGCTGAAAGGAGACTGCCCGTGCTGCACTTTAAATGTACCTGATGTTTACTGCAAAACCCAGTCATTCCAAAATCTGGAATAATGCCCTGCCTTCATAAAAATCACTGTAAAAA
>NW_008694498.1:0-207 GCF_000695815.1 Acanthisitta chloris
GGTAGAGGAAGGAGTAGGGCAAGGGACAGGGACACGAGAGGGCAGGGGCAGAGGTAGGGCAGGGGCAGGAGCAGGGGAGGGCAGGGACAGGGATGGGACAGGGGAGGACAGGAGAAGGGACAGGGGTTGAGCAGGGCAGGGGCAGGAGAAGGGGAGGGCAGGGATAGGGGCAGGAGTAGGGATAGGGCAGGGCAGCAGGGAAGAGGG
>NW_008694499.1:0-207 GCF_000695815.1 Acanthisitta chloris
TCCACCCATCAGAAGCTCCCTTTCCCTCATCTCAGCCTTTGTTTTTTTAAAAAAACTGAATTCCAAGTTTATTCTGAACAATTTTCGAAGGTCTTTGCAGATCAACCTGTACAGAATTTCTGATAAGGAGTGGTATCTCCTTTTTTTTGCCTCTCTTTCCCCAGTAGCCTCCCAGGTGCAGCAAGAGGTTGCACACGGTGGCCTGGC
>NW_008694500.1:0-207 GCF_000695815.1 Acanthisitta chloris
TTTTTTTTATATGTCTTCTAGTTTTCCAGACAGGTCTTTGACTGCCAGTCAATTTCTTGCAGCAAAGATGCAATAGTGAAACAGAACTATAAATACGCAGAGCTGCTGATGCTTTTCAGACACTTAGGTGTAACAACAATAGTTCTGTGCAGATTAGTTACAAGGAAATATTTCCAGAGTGTAGGATGGGGATGCTGTACTGTGAAA
>NW_008694501.1:0-207 GCF_000695815.1 Acanthisitta chloris
CCCCCCAGCGAGCGCAGCAATATGTCTGATCTCATTGCCATAATAGGATCGGGAGCAGGGATGGCAGCCCTGGCCCAGAAAGGTGTGGGAGGAGGGAGGGCAGCTCTGCTCCCTGCACCCCGGCACTGCGGACGGGACCCCCCGACACGGGTGTGCAGGCCTTGGGCCTGCATCAGGCCTGGGAGGAAGAGGAGGAAGAGGAGGAAG
>NW_008694502.1:0-207 GCF_000695815.1 Acanthisitta chloris
TTTTCTTTATCTCTGGTGGGATTTCTAAGCATCAGACCAGAGTGGCATCTTTCCTGACTGGGGAAGGAAAGGACTTCCACTTGGCCTTTGTCCCACCTTCTTCAAGGAGGAAAGACCCTTCTTCAGAGAACGGATTATAAACAGGGCATAAACCAGTATTTCTGTTGTGGCAAAACCAGCCCAGTGCTTTCCTTTCCACTGATATCT
>NW_008694503.1:0-208 GCF_000695815.1 Acanthisitta chloris
AAAATGCAGAGAAATGGCCCAAAAGGGCTGAGAAACACCCGAAAATGCAGAGAAATGGCCCAAAAATGCTGAGAAACACTCAAAACGTAGGAAAATGGCCCAAAAGATGTGAAATGCCACAAACAAATTGGGCAATGATATCACAAAAAGCAGAGAAACAGCCCAAAATGTCCAGGAAGAGACACCTAAAAATGAGGAGAAACGACCC
>NW_008694504.1:0-208 GCF_000695815.1 Acanthisitta chloris
CCTTTTCTTTACAATTTTTAACTCCTTCCATTTCATCTCACAGTATCTGAATCTGTACATTTGACAGACAACTCAAATTATGGGCATTGCTCCTGAGAGTTAAAGATGAAGTTGAATTCTCAACACAGATTTTTATGGAGAAAAGATGACTGGAATCTGAGAGGATATAATGAATTCTGAAAAAATCAAGTTTTGTATGCTCTGAGAA
>NW_008694505.1:0-208 GCF_000695815.1 Acanthisitta chloris
CAACAGTCCTTTTTGGTGCCCAACGTGAAGGGTTGAGATAACACTCTTTGGTCAGATCTGTCATTAAAACAAGTTTGTTATAAACATTTATTGTATTAGTTTAATAGTTGCTGGTTATAATGTTGATTTATTTGCTCTCACAATTGTGTTTTGCCTCAGGATTATGTTTTGTAATACCAGTAATACTGATAACATGGGATAAAATGTT
>NW_008694506.1:0-208 GCF_000695815.1 Acanthisitta chloris
CATTTGCATCTCATTTGCATCTCATTTATATCTCAATTAAATATTATTTCCATCCTCATTTTGCTGTGTTTATCTCCTGGGATCTCTGAGCCAATTAGCACCTCATTAATTTGCCCTACAGGCTAATTAGTGTGTCTTGTGGCTCGTTTATATCTCCTCTGCATGTAATTAGGTGTTAATTAGCAGATGATGATGATGATGATGATGA
>NW_008694507.1:0-208 GCF_000695815.1 Acanthisitta chloris
CGGCGGCTGCGCCACAGGCTGAAAAGGCTGGAGGGGACAGTGGGTGCCCTGAGCCCATTGCATCGCCCACTCATCCACCCCCCAGGTGCTCTGGTGGAGGCTGGCCCCAAACCACACAGCCTGCAGGACACTTCCTGGAGCTGGGGCAGCCAGTTGGAGCAGGATCTGCCAGGCTGGGCTGTCCCCAGCACCCCCAGCCCTCAGCACC
>NW_008694508.1:0-208 GCF_000695815.1 Acanthisitta chloris
AAAATTCAGCAATAGTGATGCTACTAAAAGAATAAACATTTCTCTCCCTTGCCAGGCTGGAGACTGGGAGGAGCAGAGGATGGGACCTGGAAAGGGTGATATGATTCAGAGAGACAGGGACTGATGATAGAGTTTTGTTGTGTCTCCAGCAGCTCCTAAGAAGCAAAAGGGAATTGGAGTTAGTTAAGATGCTAAGAATGGAGGGATA
>NW_008694509.1:0-208 GCF_000695815.1 Acanthisitta chloris
TTGTGATGAAAATGTACTCAGTCCCTTTCACACAGGAAGAGATGGATGAAGGATTCAAAGCATTTTTTCGTTTGCCATTTGAAGAAACACCTTTTCTGGAAACATTTTTTAAAGTATATGAAGGTGTTAAAAAATTCATCAAAATAGGCGTCATCAGCTGTGAACACCTCCTGCAGAACACAGAGCTCATGAGGTATCTTGAAGAGAC
>NW_008694510.1:0-208 GCF_000695815.1 Acanthisitta chloris
CCCCACACTGCAACCCAGGACAATTGTGAACCCAAAATGTTACTTCAGAAAATCATATCACAGTTTGCTAGAACTTGGATTCAAAACCTTCATTTAGAGGAAGAACTCACACTCAAGATTTGCATATGCACAGGCCTGGAAAAAGCCCTTTGCAGCAGCTAATTAGTTAATAGAAAGCGTCGACATATAACTACAAACCATTTAGGAA
>NW_008694511.1:0-208 GCF_000695815.1 Acanthisitta chloris
CTCTGCCAATGACAAAAAGGGAAAAAAGGAAATTCTCGCATTGAAAAAGTACCCAGAAATGAGCAATTGTAGTACACAGCCCCCAGCCAACCTGTGTGGGACACATGAGCCTGCAGCAGCAGGTTTCTTGGCGATGCCTTTTGCATTCCAACACCCCTTGGTCTGGAGACTGTGTTTGAACTTCAAGGTGCAAAAGGAACAGCAGTTT
>NW_008694512.1:0-208 GCF_000695815.1 Acanthisitta chloris
CGACGCCATTCCCGACGTTATTCCGCCGTTCCCGCAGATCTATCAGGTTCCCGAGTGGCGCTTGGTGTTCCTGGTGAAGAATTTCCCGGTGGGGCAGCGAGTCCTGGTGGACAGTTCCTTCGGCCAACCCCAGGCCGAGAGCCGCAAGGAGGAGAGAGACCGCGAACTGCCACACGTGCGCGAGCTGCTACTGGTGGCACTGGGACCG
>NW_008694513.1:0-208 GCF_000695815.1 Acanthisitta chloris
AATCCCATTCCCAATCCCATTCCCACCAGGCCTCCCGGATTGCCATGGCCGTGCGAGTTTCCCTTCCCTCCTGCCGGGTGAGATTCCGAGCAGCTTCCAGCAGCTCCGGAGCCGTGGGATATTGGCCCAGGGCCCATTCCTGCACCACCTCCTCCCCGTACTGCAGCACTCCCACCTGGAAAAATCCACAGGGACATTCCCAAATCCA
>NW_008694514.1:0-208 GCF_000695815.1 Acanthisitta chloris
TTTTTCCACTTTAATGAGCCCAGCTGGGTCAAACTGTGACCAGTTACTCCTGAGCAGGGATCAGCCATCCCTCCCCCAAGGAATCTGGTGCAGAGGGGTCCAAAGACTATCCAAGTATCAGTTTCCCCAGATAACCTCCTTCCAACCACGAGTATACTTAGCAACAGCAGTCATTCTAGCAAGGACCCCTGAGACTCCTCTAAGGATC
>NW_008694515.1:0-208 GCF_000695815.1 Acanthisitta chloris
CTCTTCCAACGTGGTTGATTCTATGATGACCTATGAGCGATCCCATCCCAGGACCACCAGCGGGCGAAACTATAAAATATCCTGCCGGAATGTGATTTTCCTTCCTGCAAGAAAACTAGCAAAGGGTAAACTCTGCGACCTGCACCAGGCCGAAAGCAAACGCAACGCTGTGCCAGGCGGGGTGTGGGCCGGGGCCGAGCGGGCACTG
>NW_008694516.1:0-208 GCF_000695815.1 Acanthisitta chloris
CATTAACCCTAACCCTAAACCCTGATGCTAACCCTAACCATAACATTAACCCTTACCATAGCCTTAAACCTAACCCTAACCTTTAGCCTAACCCAAATTTAGCCTAATTACTACCTCCAACCCAAACCCTACCAGTAACCCTACTCTAACCCTAAGCTAAGCCTAACTCTGACCCTAACTGTAACCCTAACCCTAAACCCTAACCCTA
>NW_008694517.1:0-208 GCF_000695815.1 Acanthisitta chloris
GCCCCCCAAACCACAGAGACCCCCGAAACCACAGCCCCCCAAAACCACAGAGACCCCCAAAACCCTCCCAAAAAAACACCCCAGGGAGGTACAGGGACCCCCAGACCCCCCAGGACCAGCTCCCGCAGCCCTGGGGGAGACCATGGGCACCCCAAAACTCCCTGAGCCCCCCCAAATCACGACCCCCCAAAACCACAAATAGTCCCCA
>NW_008694518.1:0-208 GCF_000695815.1 Acanthisitta chloris
TTGATGCAGACACATCCACCATCAGTGAAGGAAGAGTTAATGTGTGAACTGTTACAGGAGATTGACCCCTACAAATCATTAGGCCCTCACAATATCCACCCAAAGATGTTAAGAGAGGTGACTGATATCAGTGTAAGGCTGTTCTCCATAAACTTTGACAAGTTGTGGAGATTGGGGACAACCCAGAAGACTGGAAGAAGGCTAATGT
>NW_008694519.1:0-208 GCF_000695815.1 Acanthisitta chloris
TCCAGGAAGAGGGGAATCAGGAATCAGACTACACATATCCTTTGAGGGAGGTACCTATGCCCGGAGTCCTGGGCAGGACAGAATTTGTGAATGCACCTCTGGCAAGCACCGAAGTGAGAGGGTTTAAGAGAGAAATGAAGAAGTTGTTGGAAGATCCTGTAGGGTTATCTGAGCAATTCGGTCAGTTCCTGGGACCAAATATTTACAC
>NW_008694520.1:0-208 GCF_000695815.1 Acanthisitta chloris
CTCGGGCAGTGCCGGTGCTTGTTGCTCTCTATACTGTTGTGTAGGTTACTGGATTTTTCACCTTGTGCCTTGGATGTATAAATAGCCCGAGCGAAGCGTGGAGGCTCAGCTCGCTCCAGGTGCTGGAGGTGCCACCTCCGAGACGGAATGGGAGTGTTGGTGGAAGTGAGGGAGGGACAGCGTGGGCACTGGTGGGGTCGGGTCTGCT
>NW_008694521.1:0-208 GCF_000695815.1 Acanthisitta chloris
AAACCCAATGATTGTTGAACTGAAGTGATTAAGTTGTTTTGTACTTTGTCAATTTGGTGTAATACAGGAGTGTAAATTTCTCACTTGGCAGAGATTTGCATAAATAAAGCCTTGGGTTATCAGTTTGGTTATCTGTTTAGAGGTCATTGATGGATAACAGTTCTGTAGAGTTCCTTGTTCAGGTGTCCTCTTTAAACTTTTTTCTCCT
>NW_008694522.1:0-208 GCF_000695815.1 Acanthisitta chloris
TTTAAGGTCTCTTCCAACCCAAACCAACCTATGATTCCGTGTCCTGATAAGAGACCTAAGGCCAGCAATATGCTGAGCTGTAGAATTGGCCATCATCAAATTTTGTGGCTCTCTGTTCTAACATAACATCAGTTCTGTAGCACAAAATAGTGACCACTGTTACCACCACATCTTGGTACTTGATGTTACTGGAGCCATAGGCAGTGCC
>NW_008694523.1:0-208 GCF_000695815.1 Acanthisitta chloris
AGGTGCAAAGCAGAGTGAAATCCATCAGATGTGAAATCCTCTGGGTTCTGGATCCATTCATAATTTTTGTTTGTGGGACAAATTGTTGGCCTATCCCTTAGCAAAAGAGTATAAAATGATACATTATCTCACTGAAGTATAGATTAGAAACTAGAAGAAAACTGGCCATGTCTGTTCTTGAAGAAGTTAAGTAGACGTTTGTAGCACC
>NW_008694524.1:0-208 GCF_000695815.1 Acanthisitta chloris
TTAAATTCTGATTAACTTTTTGTGACTGTGAAAATTGTTTTAGAGGTCAAAGAAATTATGTTCAGTATGTCTGTTATTCACAAAGGTGAATCTATACCTGTTCTCTTTCAGAGAATCCTTAGCAACACGATCTCATTATATGCTCTCTCTAAGTGATGTTATACAGTCTGCTCCTTAGCTGCTATTTTCCTGGTTCACAAAGTGTAAT
>NW_008694525.1:0-208 GCF_000695815.1 Acanthisitta chloris
AAAAGGGGAAGTATAGTAGCCACCACAGTATTATCTACCTAAATACTAAAATAAAACCCTGACAGTAATCATTTCAAGGTATCAAAAGGAAACTTTCAAGTGCATTACAATGTCATTTGATTGAGGGTCTCAATACTCTAACACTGAATGCATTGAAGTAGAATTGTTACAAAATTATTTGCAAAAAATATATAGGTGATAGATCCAA
>NW_008694526.1:0-208 GCF_000695815.1 Acanthisitta chloris
CACTGAGACAGACCCTCCCGAGGAACAGCTTGTGTTGCTGCCCAACATTGAGAATGAGCACCCCGAGGAACACCTTGTGTTGCTGCCCAACATCAAGACAGAGCCCCTCGAGGAGCTGCTGGCCAGTGACTGCAGACAGCCCCAGGCTGAGCCTCTTGATCTGTCCCTCAACAAGTCCAACGTGGCTCCGGCCTCAGCCCAGCCACCA
>NW_008694527.1:0-208 GCF_000695815.1 Acanthisitta chloris
CCAACCCGGTTGATTCTACGATTCTACGATCTCGCAGGAGACCAGCGCACGGCACCGCCCGCTGGTCACGGGAGTCACCCGAGAGGTGTCGCGGCGAGAAACGCTCGGCTCGCCCCACACGCTGCCCGCGGCAGAGCTCTCTGCTCCCCGGGGGAAGGAGCGAGACACCCCCCGGGCCGGGGGAGGAGAATCTCCGCCCCGCGCTCCT
>NW_008694528.1:0-208 GCF_000695815.1 Acanthisitta chloris
GAGAAACAGGCATCAAAAACAACACTGGGGTGTGCTCTGCTTTCTGGCTTGACCTGACAGGTCACATCAGCAGTCCCCCTTAGGCATATGGATGTTTGTAGTTACTTGTATTTACATGCCTGCTTGTCTTGTTCTGTACAAAATTTGGGATCTTCGTAACTGGGGGTAGGGATCAGAGCTCACAGAAGGAGACAGGAAGATTACCATA
>NW_008694529.1:0-208 GCF_000695815.1 Acanthisitta chloris
TGTTCCTCAGGGGTCAGTGCTGGGACCGGCACTGCTTAACATCGTTGTCAGTGTCATGGACAGTGGGATCTAGCACACCCTGAGCAAGTTTGTTGATGATACCAAACTGCGTGGTGCAGAAGGCATGTCATCCAGAGGGACTTGGATAGGCCTGAGAGGGGCCTCATGTGCGATCCTCGTCAAGTTCAAGAAGGCCAAGTGCAAGGTC
>NW_008694530.1:0-208 GCF_000695815.1 Acanthisitta chloris
ATTTTTACATTTCAGTTGATACATCTGAAGTATTATAAAAAATCTTCATATTTCAGGATGGAAATTATTATGGGCATATTTTAAAGTGTTGACAAAATTCAGTTGTTTATTTTGCAAGATAAAACCTCCTGGCATTCAGAGACAAAATCCCATGCCAGTAGACAATTATGGAATGACCTGACTGCTTTGGCATTCCTTGGGCTTTTCA
>NW_008694531.1:0-208 GCF_000695815.1 Acanthisitta chloris
TTCCCGTTTCCACGCCCGACGTCACTTCCTCCTGGTTCCTCTGCCACTGGACGTCCACGGCCTCGGGGAAAAACCTGCGGACGAGGCAGGTGAGGCTCAAGGTGGAACAAGGCCCCGAGGATTCCTCGGCCGGGGGAGGGAGGAGGGAAACGCTCGGGGCGAGGCAACTTCCTGGGAGGGATGGAAGGGGAAAAAAAGGGGAAAAAAG
>NW_008694532.1:0-208 GCF_000695815.1 Acanthisitta chloris
CCAGAAGGTGTGGGGTGAGACATATACCGAGCCTTGCCACCCTCCTTGGGCAGCTGTCCTTGAATGAGCAGTTAGGAGCCGAGCAGAACTGGGAAGAGCGACTTAGTGCTTCTTGCTGTCTTTGCGTGGTGTAAAACTCCCAGAGCAGATCAGCTCTTTCCAGCGGGATGGGTGGTCCCGTCCTGTTACAGGCCGATGCCGTGGCATC
>NW_008694533.1:0-208 GCF_000695815.1 Acanthisitta chloris
CATCAGGAGCATCCCGCACACGAAAACATGCCCGACAGCAACTCTGGACCCCAAACCCATACAGCAGGTCGAGAGGTCCACATGACAGGAGCCGTGCACCAGCTCAAAGTGCTGGGACGCGCACCCCTAGGCGGGCAGTATTGGGAACAACCGAAACCCAAACCCGCTCTCGCCAACAACATCGGACCCCAAACCCAGCGGTTCGGTC
>NW_008694534.1:0-208 GCF_000695815.1 Acanthisitta chloris
CCGCCGCCGAGGTTGCCGAGTTGCTTTCGGTTTATTTTTTCCCCCAACCGTTGCACTTTGAAACGTTCTATCTCAGGGCGCACTGCGCCAGATAAGGGCTGAGGTTTTCACCCCCGTGTGCCACCAGCACGGTCCAGACATCCCCACTTGGGACAGCGTAAGAAACCTCTCACCCAACAAAGCACAGCCACCCGCGGCTGGCACAGCC
>NW_008694535.1:0-208 GCF_000695815.1 Acanthisitta chloris
TCCTGCTGTGGAGGCAGAGGCTGAATCTCTCCTGTGCTGCCAGTGAGTTGCTGCCACTGCTGTGGCCAGCGCCGACTGACTGCTCCTGTGGGGCCACACGGCCCTTAGAAGCCCAGCACGGACAGGACCCTCTGTGACATCAGCACGGGCAGGGAGAGTCCTCTGTGACAGCATGGCTAGGTCGGAGCCCCTTGGTGACAGCATGGGG
>NW_008694536.1:0-208 GCF_000695815.1 Acanthisitta chloris
CTCTCTGCTTGTTTTACCCATGAAAACTCAACACTTTGGGCAGAAAAAATGCCAAGTTGGTTTTTTATCTCTTTGGATAATTCCTTTATCCTTCCAGATTGGGAAGAAATCATCTAAACAACAAAACTCCAATTTTTTTCCTCCAGAATTGAGCTCAAATTGGATTTTTCTGCTATTAATATCAACCTAAACACACTTGGATCTTCCA
>NW_008694537.1:0-208 GCF_000695815.1 Acanthisitta chloris
AAATCATTTAAAGCTGACCTTCCTCACAGAGTTTAATTGTTTAACTACCTTGTCTGACCGGTTGAAATTTGAAGGACGCAGCATTTCAGTTGTACCGTGTTATTTTCTGAATGGCAAACCAAGTGAGCGAGCAGTGAGGAAGGCATATTCAGCAAACCTCTGAACACCATCCAAACACGCCAAAACCGCAGCGTTGTTAACAGCAGCA
>NW_008694538.1:0-208 GCF_000695815.1 Acanthisitta chloris
CTCCCCACAGATCAGGACGTAGAGGAGGATGCCCAGGGACCAGATGGCGGCCGCCCGCCCGTCGTAGCTGCGGCAGAGGATCCACTCCGGCGGGAAGTAGTCTGGCGTTCCTAGGGGACACGGGTGGAGCTCATCAGGCGGATGCTGCCCACTGCCAGACCTCGCCCCGGCACCCCTGAGGACGCAGGGGCTGAGCTGGTGGCTGCAC
>NW_008694539.1:0-208 GCF_000695815.1 Acanthisitta chloris
TGACCCCGCGGGGGCTCAGGCTCGGGGCAGCCGCACGGGAGGGCTGCGGACTGTCTGTGTGTACCCTGGGAGGGTCTGTGTGTATCCCGGGAGGGTCCGTGTGTCCCCCGTGCCGGTCCCGTGCCGGTCCCGTGCGCCGGTCCCGTGCCGGTCCCGGGAGGGTCTGTGTGTCCCCCGTGCCGGTCCCGTGTGCCGGTGCCGGGCCGCT
>NW_008694540.1:0-208 GCF_000695815.1 Acanthisitta chloris
AACTAGTGAAGTAAGCAAAATTCACTGATATTGGAGGTGGCCTGATTTGAATGTGCTGTTATGTTTACTCCTGTCCAAAAATCCACTTTTCTTCTAGAGGGAATGATACCAAATAAGGATGTTATACATAGCCATGTTTTTCCTTTGAAATGAAATGGGGACAAAGTTGCTAGCAGCTTGGGAAGATGGGAGGTGCTGCTAATAAACC
>NW_008694541.1:0-208 GCF_000695815.1 Acanthisitta chloris
GGGGGAAAAAAAAAAAAAAAGTTCAAAAACAACGAAAAAGAGAGTTTAAACTCCACGGGAAATCCTGTCCCGGCAGCTCCCGCGCGGGGCCGAGCCGGGGGGAAAGCTGCGGGAAGGGGAGAGGAGTGAGCGGAGCCGCGGGGGATGGAGCGGGGCCGAACCGCGCGGCGGGAGGAGGATGCGGGGGGAGGATGCGGGACCGGGAGGA
>NW_008694542.1:0-208 GCF_000695815.1 Acanthisitta chloris
TGGCTGCTTTGGGTTCTTGGCTTCCACTCCTGGAAAGAAACAAACAAAAAAAAGTGTTGCTTTTCCCAAAAAGTGTTGCTTTTCCCTCGGTGGTTTTCCTTGCTCCTTCCTTATCCTCCTCCACCTTTGGGAGTGGGGGATAATTTGGGAGTATTGGGGAGAATCCTCTGGTTCTTTACTGTCCTCCCCCTCCATTCCTGGACAGCCA
>NW_008694543.1:0-208 GCF_000695815.1 Acanthisitta chloris
TCTAATGCCTTGTTTACTGGATTTGTCTGTAGTATAAGCTATGCTTTAAAAATCCTTTTTGTTCTAAGCATTGTACTAACAATTCTTCCAAAATTCAAATGTCCAAAGGGTATTTTCACACATAATGATGAATAAATAGCTGTGACAGGTGGGAGTGGATTGATAGGAGGCAGTTATGATAGCTGAAGCTGTAACTTTGATTATAGCT
>NW_008694544.1:0-208 GCF_000695815.1 Acanthisitta chloris
CCTCCCAGTGCCTCCCAGTGCCCCAGCCACACTCACAAATCGGATGTGCTTGGGCATCTTGACCTGGGTGACGATTCCTCCGCGCACGTAGTCGCCGAAGCCGCTGGTGTCGCCGATGCTGAAGGTGTAAGGGCCTGGGGGGGCACAGGGGACCCCAAAGTGGGGAACCCACAGGGGGGCCTGAGCTCCAGGGCACCCTGAGCCCCAG
>NW_008694545.1:0-208 GCF_000695815.1 Acanthisitta chloris
GTGTGGTCACTCGTGGTCACTCTGGGCTGTGTGTCCTGTCCGCAGACATCAACCTGGCGGCCGAGCCGAAGGTGAACCGGGGCAAGGCGGGGGTGAAGCGCTCGGCGGCAGAGATGTACGGGTCAGTACCCGCCCCCCCTTCACCGGCCCCCCTCGTCAGGTGGGGACCAGGGGGGTCTGCGGCACTGGGGGCACTGGGAGGCACTGG
>NW_008694546.1:0-208 GCF_000695815.1 Acanthisitta chloris
GGAGCGAAGGGGGGCTCGGGGGGTCCCCCCGGCTCGCCCAGGTCCTCGAAGTGTCCCACCACGGCCAGGGACGGGTCGGAGTCCAGCGCGATCGGAGGGATCTCGAACTCCTCGTCCCCCAGGCTCGGCGTGTGGAACGTCTGCGGGGGCAACAACCATCAGAAACCACCATCCAGCCCCGAAACAGGACCCAAAATCACAGAATCTA
>NW_008694547.1:0-208 GCF_000695815.1 Acanthisitta chloris
ACATGCTCCAGCAGGCTCAACTTCCCATGCTGGAGTAAGCAAGGAGCGTGATGAGGCCTCCTGCTGTGGGGCAAGGAGGAGCAAAGACAGTGGGTATGAACTGACCGCAGCTCCCCTTCCGCACTGCCCTGAGCTGCCTTGGGACACTGGGCTTCCCCCTCCACTGCTTAATCTAAAAAACCTGAGTGCATGAGGCTACAAGGTTGGG
>NW_008694548.1:0-208 GCF_000695815.1 Acanthisitta chloris
AACACTTTGCAGGAGAACACTTCGCACGGTCCCTGCTTTGACAAGCCTTCAATCAAACAGGAGGAAAATATGCCTATTCTAAAACAATAAATAGTACAGATTACACAGAAAATTACCTTCCAGTTCTACAACTCAACCTTCCCATGTCAAGTGTCAACTAAGAGCAAGTATTTCCAGTTCAGCAGCTCAGCCACTTCTGTAAGGAAGG
>NW_008694549.1:0-208 GCF_000695815.1 Acanthisitta chloris
TGGTTCTGGTGTATGTCCATATGGCTTTAATGCTATACTGCCTCTGCTTGAACTACGCTTTTCCTTTTTCCAAGACAGCTTTTCCCATGGAATTTGGTGACACTGAAATATTATAAAAAGCAGGTGGCCTCATACTTCAGCATTTTCCCTTATCCACCTGTCTTGTGTGTGTACTTTTACACAGTGTTCCAGGCCATCTGTGCCATGT
>NW_008694550.1:0-208 GCF_000695815.1 Acanthisitta chloris
TATCCCTTATCCGCTACGCCCATTCCCATTCCCCATCCCCTATCTGGTACCTGTGATTAGCAGGTTGTGTATCCTTTATCCCCGTTCCTCTATCCCCTATCCCGCATTCCCCTCTCCATCCTACCAGTGATCAGCACACTGTGTGTTCCCTATCCCTATTCCTTGATCCCACCCCATCCCATTCCCCTATCTCTATCCCCACTTCCTT
>NW_008694551.1:0-208 GCF_000695815.1 Acanthisitta chloris
TTTCTGCTGTCAGACAGGAAGGATGTTCACATGAAAACCTCCTGCTGCCCCATTTGATAAAGGCAGGGACACACATCGTATAGTTGCTGGTGCTGGGTGGGAGCTGCCTCCAGGCTCCTCTCTCTGTGGGCAAGGAGTGTGCATAGCACAGGGTGATCTTCTGTGGGTTGCTAACTCAGTCATCTTCCAGTTGGGATCACTACACAGG
>NW_008694552.1:0-208 GCF_000695815.1 Acanthisitta chloris
TGAATATATATACACATATATATACATGTACATATATACATGAATATATATACACACATGTATACATACATGTACATATATACATAAATATATATACATGTATATATACATGTATATATATTTATGTATATATGTACATGTATGTATACATGTGTGTATATATATTCATGTATATATGTACATGTATATATATGTGTATATATATTCA
>NW_008694553.1:0-208 GCF_000695815.1 Acanthisitta chloris
AATCAATAATAAAACATTCTGCTCACAATGAGCCCAAGCACAACCCTGGATGCAGAATCCAAGGTAATTTTGGCCCAACTTCAAGCACTTCAGTGTCCCTGAAGGGCAGGACCCTATATTTAACCACAAAAGCCAAGCAGGCTGGCAGGGAGGAACGTGATTTAGTCTGCAGGTCCATCACTGCCCTCTGTCCACACTGCTAACAAGG
>NW_008694554.1:0-208 GCF_000695815.1 Acanthisitta chloris
TTATTGTGGCCTTTCAATACTTAAAGGTGGTCTTTTAAGAAAGATAGAGATTTTTTACTGTAGTTTATAGTGAGCGAGAGGACTGATGCGGCTGTGGTTTTAAACTGAAGGATAATAGATTTAGACTGGGCATGAGGAAGAAATTGTCTATGATGAAGGTGATGAGATATTGGAACAGGTATCCCAGAGAAGCTGTGGATGCCCCATC
>NW_008694555.1:0-209 GCF_000695815.1 Acanthisitta chloris
TTCTCTGTTCAGCCTGGCTCTTGCTAGTGGAGGGCAAACGCCACTAGCAGCAGAGCTGTGCTCATGCTGAGCAAAGGGCTCAGGCTGTGCTGGGAGGTGCACCCTTACGAGCCCTCAAAGAACAGACTGCACCCTGGGGTCAGGGGCTCAGGCTTTTGGGTACAAGGAGGCTAGCGGGCCATGTGGTCTGATGTCTTCTTCTAGATGAG
>NW_008694556.1:0-209 GCF_000695815.1 Acanthisitta chloris
GTAAATAAGAGAAAATCCTCCTCTTCTTTATGTGAAAAGTAAAACCTGTATATTGCTGAAATCATTATTTAAATATGTTTTCCCATTGTGACAAGGATCACAAGACTAACATTACAGAGCATTTTATGTATGCTTACCTATCATAGAAACAGTAAAAGGCAAGACAAATTCACAACCCTGCATAGTATTAAACATCTCAAGATCACCTC
>NW_008694557.1:0-209 GCF_000695815.1 Acanthisitta chloris
GCCTGCCCAGAGATCTCTTTTCGTACAATTTCCAGCCCGTGGAAGAATAAAGAGGGACTTGGATGGACTGAGTGGAACTGGGAGGGACTGGGTGTGACTGGGGAGGGACTGGGAAGGAGTGGGAATAGACGGGGAAGGACTGTGGGAATAGAGGTAATGGAAGGGATTAGGACTGCCTGGGAGTACTGGGATAGACTGGGAGGGACTGG
>NW_008694558.1:0-209 GCF_000695815.1 Acanthisitta chloris
GTTCAGGTTTGATAGCTGATACAAAACACAACAGTTCTAGGTCTCCTTTCATCTACATCACCTGTACCCTGGCCACAACCATCACACACCCAGGAGCTTGTTCTGATTTGCAGCAGTGAGAGCAAGGTGAGGCTTCAGCCCACAAAACTGACCAGAATAAAACTGGTGTATTAAAACATGCGAGTTTTTTCTTACAAGATTGTGCTAGA
>NW_008694559.1:0-209 GCF_000695815.1 Acanthisitta chloris
CACATCTTGCATGATAAAGGTGGCTATAGGAACATGAATTCTATGTAAAGAAGACTATGGCATTCTAACCAATTCTATTGCCAGCAACAGTAGTATAACATAAAATGAGAATGGTGCTAAATTTAAGCCCACGAGGCCTTCAATACACAACTTACATCTTATCAGTAACCCACTGTTGGCAGTCCATCAGTGGGGTTGCCTGTGCTGAG
>NW_008694560.1:0-209 GCF_000695815.1 Acanthisitta chloris
TACTTCAGCTCAAACCAGCACATTAGTCATCTAGATTGCCAGAGGAGGAATACAGGATGCAAATGTTTTCCCTGGATTATTTCAAGCTACCCTTTTAGCATGTACTGTGGCCAAAATGATGTGGAAATAAAAGAAACTTGGCTTTAACACCACTAATAATATAACAGCTATGACCATTTTATGTGTATACGTAAAAGTTTTGTTAGAAA
>NW_008694561.1:0-209 GCF_000695815.1 Acanthisitta chloris
GGTAGGGTTTGCAGGTGAGCTTTAGTTTCCAGAGTGTCTTGAACTAATAGCAGAAAGTATAATAGTCTGTTTACAAGGTCAAGGCCCAGAAGCAAATCAAATGAAAGGTTAATAAGAGCAGAGTTCATACATTCAGTTTTAAATTCTCTTTTTCTTAAAGAGAAAGATTTAGATGAACGATCGTGCAATCTGTTTTAATTTTAGATATA
>NW_008694562.1:0-209 GCF_000695815.1 Acanthisitta chloris
ACCGCCGCCATTTTGTCCCGCAGGTCTCCCAGTCCCAAGGCCAAGCACAAGGCCAAGGAGAAGAAGAGGAAGAGGTGAGAAATTTCTCATTTTTTGCCTTTTTCTCCATTTTTTTCGTTTTCCTTCGCTTTTTTTCCTTTCCTCCATTTTTTCGCTTCTCCGTTTTTGTGCTCTGCCATTTTTCTCATTTCTCCATTTCCATGAGTTTT
>NW_008694563.1:0-209 GCF_000695815.1 Acanthisitta chloris
CAGTCCCTCCCAGTGCTCCCAGTACCGGGCAGGAGTTCCCTGCCGCGCAGGCTCCAGTTACAGCTCTCAACTGGGGGATGGGCAAGGACGGAGAGAGGCAGAACAACCTCCTGGTGCTCCAGTACAACCAGTTCAGGCCCTCCCAGTGACAACTGGGGAGCGTCTGCACCAGTACACTCCAGTTACACACCAGTTACACACCAGTTACA
>NW_008694564.1:0-209 GCF_000695815.1 Acanthisitta chloris
CCATTTTAAGAATAGTTATGTTTAGCATTTCCACTTCTGTGATTTCCTATCAAATACTTAGTTCTTTGCTCCAGCCTGCCTTTGAAACTAACAAAAACATCTAACAAAAACATCTTGGCTTTTTAAATTGATTTACTATACTTAGATCCTTTATAATTAGCACTGAACAATAGTGAAATTAAAACTGTTAAAAGCAGAAAAGAGGGATA
>NW_008694565.1:0-209 GCF_000695815.1 Acanthisitta chloris
CAAGTAGAGAGCACCTGAGTAAACAGACGGTAAAAGGTTGATTAGTAGGGAATTTTGTTTGTTACGCATGAAAAGGGTAGGAATCAGGGCATTGTTTTAGCTTGGGTAGCGTGGAAACAATGTATTTATGAGTAAGGAAAGCTGGATGCAGCTGCACTCAGGACCTGGCAGCACAAGACCAGACTCAAAGGTGAAAAGTTCAATCTGAT
>NW_008694566.1:0-209 GCF_000695815.1 Acanthisitta chloris
CTTTGGATTGTAAAATTAGCATGCACAGTGAAAAATTCATACTTACGTATGGGATATCATAGTGGTGCATGCGATCAACAGTTTGCTTTAAAACATCGATGCTGTTATAACCATAGCGGGAGAGCTGAAATCCCAGAGACCAGTAGGCTGGCATGTGTGGGCGTCCAATGGCCTACAGTGGGAAGGAGGAATACAGAAGTGCAAGGGGT
>NW_008694567.1:0-209 GCF_000695815.1 Acanthisitta chloris
TTGTCTGTGTGTGCTGCATTATCCAGAGCAGGATTGTCCGTGTTGGATTCATCCTTACCTAATTCTGCAGTGGAGCAGCACAGGGTTTATTTTCTCTAACCCCAACTCCCTGGGGCAGCTTCTCCTCTCTGACAGCAGACACAGCTTGCACTGCTGCAGCTTCTCCCCTTTGCAGGCAGACGATGGCACGAAGCACTTTTTTGTTGGCA
>NW_008694568.1:0-209 GCF_000695815.1 Acanthisitta chloris
GGTGATGCAGCCAGGAGAAGAATGAGCTGTATTTCCAACAGAGCTTGGATATGCTGATTTTAATTTTATTACCGTGCTCTCAAACTCATTTAATACTGTATGGAGATGAGAACAGGTCAGATCCCTCTGAGGATGTGGAGGTTAGGAAAGGAAGCATTTCAAGGAGTCCCAAACAGCTCTTTCCTGTTTTCTCTCTGCCACTTCAACAT
>NW_008694569.1:0-209 GCF_000695815.1 Acanthisitta chloris
AAAAAAAAAAGACAAAAACCCAGTAGGCTAAAAGTGCAGTGATGGGATTTTTTCCCCTCTCATAGCATTACATATAATGAAGGTGGGGGAAAAAGTGATAAATTGTGGGAGGAGGCAAGGAAAAAGTTCAGAAGCCCACAAGACTGTTGCAGTATTGATGCTCTTTAAAATCGTGTCTTGGGTTTAATGCTGTGAGTCAGCCCAGAAAA
>NW_008694570.1:0-209 GCF_000695815.1 Acanthisitta chloris
AACCAGCTTGGCAGGAGCTCCAGCTCTGCCACACACAGCCCCAGATCCCCTTTGAGCCTGCAGCTGCCTCTGACTTCCCGCGTCTCTCGGAAGGCGAACACGCGCAGGCAGGGCAGCCGCTCCGTGCTGCTATAGTCATCCCAGTCCCTGCCCACGATGTAGAACAGCACCTGCACTTTGGGCTTGCTCAGGTAAATTTTGTTGCTCAT
>NW_008694571.1:0-209 GCF_000695815.1 Acanthisitta chloris
TGCACACTGCTTTCTCTTGAGAGAAAATTGGATGCTATCCGTGGGAATCAACCCCAAATTTGTCAAGGGGTAATTATTTATTAAATGTGATTTATATGAAATGTTATACTAATAACTATATATCAGTAATAAATATATATTTATTTAATTAGGATTTATTTAAATAACATATAAAATTATGCTATATTATTTAAATAATTTATAATATA
>NW_008694572.1:0-209 GCF_000695815.1 Acanthisitta chloris
CCCTCTCCCCTCCCCTCACACCTCTCTGGTTTCCAGGGATGTTCCAGCGTTTGGATAAGCTGCGGAAAAATGCCTTTGCCAGCGTCATCCTGTTCGGCACCGACCACGACAGCAGCATCTCTGGGGTTTGGCTCTTCCGGGGGCAGGAGTTGGCGTTCACGGTGAGGATCCTTGGGAATTAGCCCTCCCTTGGGGCTCATTTCCCATTT
>NW_008694573.1:0-209 GCF_000695815.1 Acanthisitta chloris
TGGAATCTACATCCCATGTTTCTGCCATTTTCATCTTTAATGTAAAGCTCACATTCCATCTCCTTGTCCTCTCTGTATGCAGCAAGGTATTTTAGTTAAACATAGGAAGTGTGATGTGTTGAATGAGAATTCAGACTTCCCTGACTCCAGCAGAAATACTTACCTTGAATTCTGCCAGTAGAGAAAGTACTGTGTATCTGCTGGAGCAT
>NW_008694574.1:0-209 GCF_000695815.1 Acanthisitta chloris
GAACTACAGATGCAGTAGGAGGATAATTTAATCAGCCCATCTATTTCGCAGTCAGTACCAGCAGGAAGTCTCCTAGCCATTGCATAGCATTGCTAAAAGGTCATTTTTTTCTTCTTATTGACCGAATATTAGATAGAAAATAAATAATGAGTTAACAAAATTTTCAGTGAGGAATTTTTATGGGAATCAAGATGTAGCTGGTTTGGTTC
>NW_008694575.1:0-209 GCF_000695815.1 Acanthisitta chloris
GGGGGGCTCTGACCAAGCCTCGTCGTCCTGTGATCGCCTGCAGCGTCTGCCAGATCCGATTCAACTCCGAGGTGAGACCCCCAGGGACCCCCCAAAACACCTCAGATCCCCCCAAAACACCTCAGACCCCCCAAACACCCCCGGAACCCCCTAAACACTCCTGGAACCCCCTCCTTGGTGGGGGGGGTCCCCAGGGTTGGGGGTCCCCA
>NW_008694576.1:0-209 GCF_000695815.1 Acanthisitta chloris
CTCAGGGTGGTCCCAGTGTCGGTGTCCAGGATTTTGGGTGGGGGTCCCTCCCGGTGTCCCCCCGTGTGTCCTCCCCGGGTGCAGCAGAAGGTTTGGGGGTCCCAGAGGTGTCTGAGGGGCTGGAACAGTTCGGGGGGTGGGACCACCCTCAGCTCCACCCCGGGGAGGGATTTGGGGGTCCCAGGGGGGTCCTGGGGAGGGGTTTGGGG
>NW_008694577.1:0-209 GCF_000695815.1 Acanthisitta chloris
GTGAATTCCTTTCTGAGCATTTATGGGAGAAATCTGTATCAGAAATAAAAAATGTACTTGCTCATTCAGTGCTATTTGACTCTTCATAATGAGTGATATCTCTTTTTTAGGACAGCTTAATGAGCATTATGGGTGTCAGTTATGAAGTGGTGGTGCTGATGGTGAATGGTGGTGATATTGGTCAATTTGAGATTCAGATTGGATGTTAG
>NW_008694578.1:0-209 GCF_000695815.1 Acanthisitta chloris
GTACTCACCGGGGGGCAGGAAAAGCGTGGCCCGGATCCTGCCCTCTCGCACCGGGACTCGCCGCACCCCATCCCGCAGGAACACTCGCTCGTGCTGCGCCTGGGCCAGGAGCCGCCCGGGGCGCTGCCCGTGCCCCTCGAACACCTCCAGCTGCAGCACGAAGGGGCTCTGCACGTCCCGCTTCATCATATACCAGAAAGGCTTCTGGG
>NW_008694579.1:0-209 GCF_000695815.1 Acanthisitta chloris
CTGGGAGGAACTGGGAGGAACTGGGAGCCGTTTCTCCCAGGTTGGGGCGCCCCCAAGTGGTGCCCAGGCCTGGGCAGGATGTGGGGAGTGATTCATGTTTCCTGTTCCCCCAATTAAACAGCAACTCCAATTAAACAGCAACTCCAAATGAAGTTAATCAGCGACCCCTAAATTAATTAGTGCCCCCCCAATTAATCAGTGCCCCCCCA
>NW_008694580.1:0-209 GCF_000695815.1 Acanthisitta chloris
CCCAGTCCCTTCATGTGTCCCTCACAGGTCCTTCATGTGTACCTCATGTGTCCCTCCCAGGCCCTCACCCCTGGCCGTTGGGCTGTTGCTGAGGGCAGTCACTCCCCAGCGAGCGCCGCTGGCACTGGGCACAGGACAGACCCTGCCCCAACACACCAAAGCCACTTCTCAGAGCTCCCTCTCCTCCCAAGCATGTCCAAGCCTCTCTT
>NW_008694581.1:0-209 GCF_000695815.1 Acanthisitta chloris
GTGCTCCCAGTACCCCCACCAGTGTCTCCAGTGTCCCCAGTCAACCCCCTCAGTGCCATCAGTGCCACCAGTATAACCACTGCCACCGTCCCTAGTGTCCCCAGTGCTCCTAGTCACTGCTCCCACTGCCTCCGAGTGCCATCCCAGTGCTCTCCCAATTCCCTCCCAGTGTCTCCCAGTGCCCGCCCAATCCCCTCCCAGTCCCTCCC
>NW_008694582.1:0-209 GCF_000695815.1 Acanthisitta chloris
GATGATATACTCTGTGTTTTGTCTACTAGGCAATGGATGACCACTCTGGCCAGCTCTTCCAGTCCTGGGTGTCCAAGGGGGACCTGGAAGAGATGTGACACCCTCAGTGTTGTTGGAGGCTGCTGAGGGCAGTGACCCAAAAACCAGTCACAAGCTGATCACAAGATATAGGAGTGTTCATTAACATCATAAAACCTAATCACAAGGAA
>NW_008694583.1:0-209 GCF_000695815.1 Acanthisitta chloris
TTTTTCTGTGGATTTTTGCTTCCTCTGGCTTTACAATGTACTGTCATGCTGAGCTGAGTTGCATATGAGAAAATGGCTTTATGTTCCTCAAATACCAATCTCTTACAAATGTTCCTGCAAAAGAATGGCTTTTGAAACATCTACCAAATCAACAGATTTCAATTCTCTCTGATTTCAATGGAGAGCAATTTTAAATTTAAATTCCTTTC
>NW_008694584.1:0-209 GCF_000695815.1 Acanthisitta chloris
AGGGTATAAAAGGCCACTAGACTGTTGAAATTTGCAAAAGTTTTGTGGCTTATAGAGGCACTAGTTTGAGAACAGTATCCCCTTCCACTCTTCACAGGACTAGAATTTGTGGGTTTAAGACAAACTTCAAGAAACAAGATCAAATGCATAAAATACTGCAAGGATAAAGATGAAGGAAAGAAGTCTTGTGTGTTTGATTAGCTGCTTGT
>NW_008694585.1:0-209 GCF_000695815.1 Acanthisitta chloris
TGACCCAGAGCTCACGCGTGTCCCCCCCAGTTTCGCTATGGTTTACACACATCCCCATCAGCGTCCTCACAGCTCACATATGCCTCTCTGGTGTCCCACTCAGAGTCCTCATGAGTCACATACGTCCCCACAGTGTCCCTCTCAGTATCCCCATGGTTCGTACATGTCCCCTCAGTGTCCCCATCATTCACACATGTCCCCTTCAGTGT
>NW_008694586.1:0-209 GCF_000695815.1 Acanthisitta chloris
TTTAATACCACCCAAGTGTCTGCAGAAACATGTCCTCCACCTACTCATGGATCCACAGGAGCCACCCAACAGCTCTGGAAGGTGCCACACAACTCCCCTGCACTGCTCCTACAAGGCAGAGGAACCTTAAAGCCACGTTTTCTTTTACCAAAGTAGTCGTTAGGCTTAAATTCTTTGTCTCTTTGATCCCCGATCACTCCTGGTAGGGA
>NW_008694587.1:0-209 GCF_000695815.1 Acanthisitta chloris
AGGGTATAAAAGGCCACTAGACTGTTGTACTTTGCAAAAGTTTTGTGGCTTATAGAAGCATTAGTTTGAGAACAATATCCCCTTCCACTCTTCACAGGACGAGAATGTGTGGGTTTAAGATAAACTTCAAGAAACAAGGTCAAATGCATAAAAGACTGCAAGGATAAAGATGAAGGAAAGAGGTCTTGTGTGTTTGATTAGCTGCTTGT
>NW_008694588.1:0-209 GCF_000695815.1 Acanthisitta chloris
TTATCCCAGTGCCGTGTCCCCGTTCCCGGCTCCGTATCCCAGTTTTCCTTGACGTTCCCACGGGATTTCCCGTGCAAGCTGTTCCACACCACTGGGCTGTGCATCAATGGCGACGACTGCATGTTCTCCCACGCCGAGCTCACCGACGACACCAGCGACCTGCTCCGCAAGGTGAGCGCGGCCACACCTGGCACACACCTGGGCACACC
>NW_008694589.1:0-209 GCF_000695815.1 Acanthisitta chloris
AAGGTTTGCTCTTGCAGCTCAAAGCTGTGCTTCCAGGGTGAGGCATATCTGATGGCTGAGAAGGATAAAATTAGATAACTGTAAATGTGAGGCTAGCACACTAGCAGTATTTTCAGGAGTAATAGTCCAATCACCTGATAACACTGTTAATATGCTTCTGTATGTTGTAAAATAGAGCTGATAGAACACAGCTGCTGATTAACTCCTGA
>NW_008694590.1:0-209 GCF_000695815.1 Acanthisitta chloris
CTCCTCATGCTGTTCCCCTGCTCCAGTGTAGTGTCACTCCCACAGGATGCAGTGCTTCACGAGCTTCTTCAACGTGGATCCTTCCCTCAGGCTGTAGCCATAAAACCTGCTCCTGCATGAGCTCATCTCCATAGGCCACAGTTTTCTCCATGGTATATCCACCTGCTCCAGCATCAGAAGTGCTCCACAGGCTGCAGATGGATATCTGC
>NW_008694591.1:0-209 GCF_000695815.1 Acanthisitta chloris
ATTTCCTGAGTGTCCAGGACACTATCTATCCTGTCCTCTTGCTGCTCCTTAGGTTTTGTACACCTCCGATCTTTGCTGCTAGCAGAATAGCTCTGTTTCAGCTTTGATACTTCATTTTTTGTCTCTCTCTATAGGCCATAAGAATGGATCTTGAGGTGTAATATTGATACCACATGCTCTTGGCCACTCTGGCTTATTTCTTAAAGTGA
>NW_008694592.1:0-209 GCF_000695815.1 Acanthisitta chloris
ATGTCTTTTTATATGATGATAACAGCTCTGACGACCTCCTCCCTGCACTGCCACCCCAGGTCAAGTGTCTCGCTGAAAAAGGGTTTTGATGTTGGACTCTGATGTATTTCTGGTACTTTGAAAACATTGCATGGGAAGGTGTCAGTTTCCAAGTTACTTCATCACTCCTGGGGTGTGTTGGTTTTGGGGTGCTGAGGAGGCTGTGAGGG
>NW_008694593.1:0-209 GCF_000695815.1 Acanthisitta chloris
TTTTAGGTTCTCCAAGAAGTTGCTGAAAGGGGATTTGAGGACATATGTTTCACTGTTGCCCTTCATTACATTGCACTAATTCAAGACTTCCACTAGTCATTTTTGGAAATACCAAGAGAAAGATATTTTCTGTTTTATGATTAGAAAATAGTTCTTCCCTGAGAACAGCTCCCAAAAGACTGTTTCTTACCCCTGCCCTTCTCTAGGGC
>NW_008694594.1:0-209 GCF_000695815.1 Acanthisitta chloris
TTACCCAGCGCAGCCAGGACTCCGGTGGACACAAAAAGCGGGTTGGAGAGGACGCGGTGCCTGCACAGCAGCTGGGTCACACCTTCCTTCGCCGCAGCATAGGTCACCTCCTTATTGTCCTCCCTAAGCCCTGACCGTGTCCCCTAGCTGGGGGATGTCCCCCAAAGCCCCCACGCTCCCTCCCCTGGGGGTGTACTCCAAAAGTTTCC
>NW_008694595.1:0-209 GCF_000695815.1 Acanthisitta chloris
TGCACACAACACACTGCTCTAGCAGACGAGACAGACACAGACATACTCAGTTTCCTTAGGCTGCACTCCTCTCTCCCCTCTGTTTCCTGGGCTGAGCTATTGTCACTGCCTCCAGGCTCTGATCCAACATCAGAGGGAAGTTCACTGTCCTGTTCCAGGCCACAGGGAGGCTGGATGTCATCCTCCCAAGCACAGGGAGCCTCTCTGTA
>NW_008694596.1:0-209 GCF_000695815.1 Acanthisitta chloris
ACTGATTCAGATGAAGGTCAGTTTTAATCCTAGCAGACCTGCTGTTTATGGCAATTCAACAAGACAAGCTTGAAAATACATCCACTATTTGTAGCCTTAGAAATCTCTCTTACCTACATGTATTTCTGTGGTGAAAATTTCCTTTTGCAATCACAAATTCTTTTGCTCACCACACTGCCCCTAGATGAGTAACTGAGTACTTAAAAGAA
>NW_008694597.1:0-209 GCF_000695815.1 Acanthisitta chloris
CCCATGATATGGGGGGTAATTAACCCCCGGGATGGGGAGGGAGGGACCCCCAGGATTGGGGGGGGAAGGACCCCTGGGATATGGGGGGTGTGCAGGACCCCCAGGGTCTGGGGGTGAGGGAGCCCCTGCTGAGCCCCCACCCGTGACAGCCCTTCCCGGGGCTCTGCGCACTCGTGTCCCACCGGCAGTGGCCACGGGTTGGCAGCACC
>NW_008694598.1:0-209 GCF_000695815.1 Acanthisitta chloris
AAAAAAGACTCTATCAATCCAATTCTGGAGATCAAGCCTAAGGAAAAAAGAAGCTTCTTCTTGGCCAAGACTGTGGCTAACAGGGAATTGATTCAGCATCTTCCGAATAGCAGTATGCACCTTAATCACTGACCACATTTCCTCTCTAACATAACATTTTTCATGAGGATTTGCTCATGTATTAATGTTGGTTCTTTAAGTAATAATCT
>NW_008694599.1:0-209 GCF_000695815.1 Acanthisitta chloris
AAATCCCCCAAAAATTCCAAAAAATCCCCAAAATTCCCCCAAATCGACCAAAAATTCCCCCAAAAACTCCAAAATTCCCAAAATCCCAAAAATCTCCAAATCCCATCAAAATCCCCAAAGAATTCCCCAAAATCTCCCCCAAAATTCCAAAAAAATCCCAAAATGTCCTTCAAAATTCCCTCAAATCCCAAAATTCCCCAAAATCTTCC
>NW_008694600.1:0-209 GCF_000695815.1 Acanthisitta chloris
CAGGGAATGTCTGGCCTGGTCTCCATCCTCAGAGAAAGGTGCTGGAGAATGTCCCATGTCACCTCAATCTGCCTGGACACCATGGGAAGGTCACTGGGGTTTGGATCTCTGTGGTGAAACAACTCACTGAGACCAACCACAACAAATCCAGCCAAGCTTTGGGGTTGGCATTCCCTGTCCCATCCTGGGTGAACATCCAGCACTGTGGA
>NW_008694601.1:0-209 GCF_000695815.1 Acanthisitta chloris
TGAACTGCAGCTTTGAAAAGTATGCATTTTTAGTGTTTCAGATTGCAAGGGCTTAAAGTCCTGCAAGTCCCCTCTCTAGGGAACTGAAAAACACTTGTAGCACCAGAGAATAATTTCAGTGAAATTTGATGAGTGGATTATTTTTTTGTTTGTTTTCATTGGAAATAGTGCTTTTACAAGTGATCATGTGGTTCTGTAGCCTGCCTGCC
>NW_008694602.1:0-209 GCF_000695815.1 Acanthisitta chloris
AGCAAAATCCCAGTCAGCTCTATCAAGATGTTTCTATCAACTTTTTATCTGGGCCTAAAACATTAGGCATATGAGCTAGTAATGAATCAGCAGCTCACATAGATAGGACATTAGCTCATATTCATTCTTGCCACTAATCATTAGCTCTTCAATTTATTTACTTCAGCACAGTCTATGCACAGACTACACTATCAGGTCAGAGAAGTCTG
>NW_008694603.1:0-209 GCF_000695815.1 Acanthisitta chloris
GATGGATGGTGGGGTCAGGGAGCAGGAGCTGAAAGCTGCTGCCTTGCACAGCTGGAGTGGGACCTCATTCCCAGGGGACACATCTGGCATGGCATCACCCCTGCTCAGACACCTCCTGCTCCAGGTCTTTCCAGCTCAGGGTATTCAGGGATTCCAAGCCAAGCCATGTTGGGATGTGGGAAGATGAGGGTGGTGAGACACTGGCACAG
>NW_008694604.1:0-209 GCF_000695815.1 Acanthisitta chloris
TGTAACGAACAAAACCGGCTTAGAGTCCTCCCCTTTAGCCGGAGAGACTTCTTACTACCAAGGTGTGTATTCCCGGCCCATCATGAACTCCTCCTAAATGGGCTGAGGGGGAAAACCACTCCTGGATGGAAAAACCACCCTGGAAGCCCCCCATGTCCACTCACAGCCCCCCCAGTAGCACGAAGGACTATGAAGGCTGGCGAGCACGG
>NW_008694605.1:0-209 GCF_000695815.1 Acanthisitta chloris
GGGGGAAAACACAGGATCAGGAGCTGCTGATGCCATTTACAGCACAATTCCATGTTTTTTTTGGGTGGATCAGGCACTGCCTGACAGGCCCTTGCCTGTAATCCAGGCCCTGGCACATGGGTAGAGGCAGAGGGTGACTCAGAGCTCCAATCAATGGTAATTAATTCAAGGCTAACAAACGAGAGGGAGGGAGAAAACACTGTGGGATA
>NW_008694606.1:0-209 GCF_000695815.1 Acanthisitta chloris
CATTCTCTTGGTTCCATCAATTCACTGGCTTGTAGACAGGCAAATACTAGTGGAACATGAGTGATTATTCATCAGTTTCTTCTAAAGTGTCTTCCCAGCTTACCTCAGAAGTCTCTTATTGAGTCTGAATCCACAAACTTGCACCTTTAATTTCATCACATCCCTATTAAACTGCACTACAAAGCCATCGAGTGAGATCCTTCTGTGTT
>NW_008694607.1:0-209 GCF_000695815.1 Acanthisitta chloris
TCTGCAGAGCCCTCTGCCTTCCAGTACATCGACATCTTTGCTTTATAACCCTCACAAAACCCACGGCACACCAGGACGTCTCATCCCTTTGAGTTTATTTAGACGCCAGAATTGGGTAAATTCGTGGTTAAATCGCGGCGGGGACAAAAACAGCTGCTTTGGCATGCGCTGCCCGCCAGGGGGCGCAGCGTTGCGCATGCGCGCAGCGC
>NW_008694608.1:0-209 GCF_000695815.1 Acanthisitta chloris
TCCTGGGCCTGGTCAGGCACCAGGTCCTGTGTGTCATCCTCGGACGGGGGCCGTGTCCTCTCGAAGAAACCCATCTGGAAAGGGGACAGGGTGACAGCAGTGCCCTGGGGACCCCATGGCACTGGACCCGGGACCCCACAGCATGACCCCCCAGCAGAGATCCACGGCATCACCCCAGGCAACCTGTCACCAGACTCTGGGGACCCCAC
>NW_008694609.1:0-209 GCF_000695815.1 Acanthisitta chloris
GGTCTCAAACCCACCATAAGGTCCTGCACCCACCCCCAGTCACCCCATGATCACCCAAAGGAGACCTGGACCCACCTTGGGGGTCCTACACCCACCCACGCAGGTCCCAGACCCATGGGGGGTCCTGGTCCCACTCCATGGGGGTCCAATGGTGGTCTCAGTCCCACATGAGTCCCATGATGGTCCTAACCAGACCAGGGACCCCCCAG
>NW_008694610.1:0-209 GCF_000695815.1 Acanthisitta chloris
GTCTTTTCAAATCACCCAACTGGGCTTTCTACTGTTGTTTAGAAACACAAGAAAAAGTAAACGTCACCATTCACCAAACTTGAGAAGTGCTTTCGAATAGTGCCCTGTGTTCATGCACCTGTTGTGAAATGCATCAGTTACACATGGCCATATATTGATAGACTACTCAGCAGAGATAGAGCACTTGACAGAGGAAAAGTGGCATCACT
>NW_008694611.1:0-209 GCF_000695815.1 Acanthisitta chloris
CCACACCATCCTGGGCTGGGAGAGGGGATCCCCCTCCATCCTGGTCCGGGAGGGGGTTCCTGACCCCCGTAGGTGGTGGTGAGGAGAAGGAAGCTCTGTGCACACCCCAACTCTTCACAGCCTTTATTAGAGCAGCCCTAGTGAAGTTTGGGAGGGCAGAGGGGTCTTCCCGCCCGCGGGTACCCCACGACCCCCTGCTGCCCCCCCCC
>NW_008694612.1:0-209 GCF_000695815.1 Acanthisitta chloris
TTTGGTGCATGTTAAAGCTTTGACTAAGAAGTGACTAACTGTACATGAAAGGCTTCGGACACAGCTGTTGTAAATGAGTACCTTTGGTTGGTTATAGAATTATTGTTGAAGATAATGGCGAAAAGCAGGTTTTAATACAAATTTGTAGAACTGCAATTTAACAAAGTTTGATGGCAAGGTTTACTCTATTACTTACTACATGATAAAAC
>NW_008694613.1:0-209 GCF_000695815.1 Acanthisitta chloris
CCTGCACGTCCAGGGGGGCTCTGCCCCCTGCCTTGGCATTCACGGTGAAGTGGGTGGGTTTCCCCAGCTCCACACCTGTGTGGGGGGCACAGGGAGGTCAGGGGGCACCCCCAAACCTCTCCAGCTCCCCCTCGTCACCCCCTGACTCACCCGAGCGGCTCAGCCCAGGACCTTCTGCCTTCACCTTGGAGGCATCGTGGGATGGATCC
>NW_008694614.1:0-209 GCF_000695815.1 Acanthisitta chloris
CCAGGATGGCATTGGCTCCTTGGCATGCTTGGTGCTGTTAACATGAGCTTGGCAGCAGTAAAACTCGTGCCCTGTGAAGCTCTCCCTGCCCAGCTGAGGGAATCCAGGAGAGCTTTGCTGTCTGCAGGGTGGAGGGGAAGGATTTGTTGTCTTTCTCTCTCTTGGAGAGCTCCATCCTCCCTTGAAACTCTTCCTGATTTAGCAGCAGT
>NW_008694615.1:0-209 GCF_000695815.1 Acanthisitta chloris
GCTCACTGCATTACTACAAGACCGAAAAGACAGCCTTTAGCTTAGGAAATATCTGCATGGTCTTTGATATTATTTGAAAAGCATGGCCTATGTGCCTCTTAAAACCTGACTTATAAAACTCTTTAACCGGGTAAACGGCAACACTTTAGAATGTTTAACTAAAGCCAAAATGACAGTGGAGTGCAAGTTCATTGCTTTCACATTCTTCA
>NW_008694616.1:0-209 GCF_000695815.1 Acanthisitta chloris
ACTGGGAAGGACTGGGGGGCACTGGGACAGGATTGGAGGGACTGGGAGTAGATTGGGAGGCACTGAGGGGGACTGAGAAGGACTGGGTGGGGATTGGGAGGGGATTGGGAAAGACTGGGAGGTACTGGGAGGGAGTTGGGGGGCACTGGGGACTGGGAGGGACTGAGAGAGGCACTGGATGTACTGGGAGGGGATTGGGGAGGACTGGG
>NW_008694617.1:0-209 GCF_000695815.1 Acanthisitta chloris
ATGATATTCAAAAAGTCATGGCAGTCATATGGTGTGCCAGGTGACTAGAAAAAGGGAAATATTGTACTCAACTTTAAAAGGGTTAGGAAGGAGTACCCTGGAAACTACCAAACTGTTAGCCAAACCTCTGTATCTGAGAAGATCATGGAACAGACCCTCATAGAAGTATGTTAAGCACATGAAGAACAGGGAGGTGACTTGGGACAGCC
>NW_008694618.1:0-209 GCF_000695815.1 Acanthisitta chloris
CACCCTCCGGGCGCAGCTGCTGGGCTGGGCTGGGGAGCTGTGCACGCTCCTGGTGCGTGTGGTCCACCCCGGGCAGAGCGTGGCGCGTGGCAACGCTGCTGGGACCGTGCTGGGGATGGGAAAGCACACCAGGAGGTCCATGTTGTGTCCCAGTTTGGAGGGTGACACGTGCTGGGGACTAAAGGGGGTCTGGGTGCTCTGCTCCTGCT
>NW_008694619.1:0-209 GCF_000695815.1 Acanthisitta chloris
CGGCACACGTGTCCCCGACGCTGTGTCCCCAGGCAGCCATGGAGAAGGTCTCTCGCTCCATGGAGGATCAAGCTGCCGAGCACTTGGCCAAGCTGGAGGAGACCCAACGTGTCCTCAACGACGCCAACGCGCACCAGGCCAAGCTGCAGACCGAGAACGGTGGGAGCAGGAGACAGAGCTCCTCCCTGACCCACAGCCCCATCCCTGAC
>NW_008694620.1:0-209 GCF_000695815.1 Acanthisitta chloris
CCCAACTTTGGGCCAGAAACCCCAACTTTGGCCTAGAAGATCCCAACTTCATGATAGAAACGCCACCTTTGGTCTAGAAGACCCGAATTTCATGCTAGAAGACCCCAACTTTGGCCTACAAGTCCCAGTTTTGGACTAGAAGACCCCAACTTTGTCCCAGACCCCCCAATTTGGCCCAGACCCCCCAACTTTGGCCCAAACCCCCCAAC
>NW_008694621.1:0-209 GCF_000695815.1 Acanthisitta chloris
TATGGGTTCTTGGGGGGTCTCCACACCTTATCTCAGTGCTTGTGGTCCCTTATAGCTCCTATAGGTCCCTTCTTGGTCCCTAGGGGGGTCCCTGAATCTTCCAGGGGTCCCTAGGGGTTCCTACAGCACCTGTGGGATCCTGGGGGGCTCTGGGAGTCCCTGGGCGTCCCTATAGTCTCTATGGGTCTCTGGGGGTCCCTGGGGGTCTC
>NW_008694622.1:0-209 GCF_000695815.1 Acanthisitta chloris
CCCCCCTGTCCCCCCTTGTCCCCCCAGGAGTTCACCAAGGAGGAGCCCAAGACGGACACCGACGTCTCCATCCTGCCCCAACTGGAGCACTGCAGCTCCACCAAGATGAACACCTGGCTCGGTGGGCACCCAACGTACTGGGGGGACTGGGACGGGGCAGAGACGTGGGAAACCCACTGGGAGTCCCAGTTTGACCCCCATGGGTGGTC
>NW_008694623.1:0-209 GCF_000695815.1 Acanthisitta chloris
TTTTTGGGGTTCCTGAGGGATTTTTTTAGGGTGTCCCTGAATATTTTGGGGGGGTCCCTGATTTTTTGGGGTTCCCTGTCCCCCCGAACAGGATTTCACTCGCTGTGTGATTGGAGCTGTTCTGTTCCTCGTCACCTCCCTCATCGTCCTCGTCGACGTGCGCAGCGGCGCCGGAATCGCGGGGGGGGTGAGAATTTTGGGGGGCTCTG
>NW_008694624.1:0-209 GCF_000695815.1 Acanthisitta chloris
TCCCCAGTTTTGCTCTGATTTTTGACTCTTTTTCCCCACTTCTGTGTTTTCCTGCAGAACCTGAGTGCCTCCGAGGGCCCCAACTACGTTTCAGCCTGTGCTGCTCCTTCCAGGCTCCCCCAGAGACATTTCTGCGCCGTCTGCGGCTTCCCCTCGGCCTATACCTGCGTCACCTGCGGCGCCAGGTACTGCTCCAGCCGCTGCCTGGG
>NW_008694625.1:0-209 GCF_000695815.1 Acanthisitta chloris
CTCTTTCACTATGCCAAAGCCTCACCTATCAGTGGAAGACCACTGGAAGTATATTGAACTACACAGACTTGGTTTTACTTCAATAGTCTGGTTGATACACAACATTTTCAGTCTCTCAGTAAATACTGCCTCTGTCTTAAGATGACAGAACATGGAGCAGGTTTTTTACCGCCATTTACAATTCATCAGTTTTGTTGTTTGTTTGTGGG
>NW_008694626.1:0-209 GCF_000695815.1 Acanthisitta chloris
CAAAGCATAAGGATACAAATTATTTTAAAACATTTCAGGTGAAGATATGAGGCTGACTGACTCCAACATCAGGCAGTCTGCTTATGCATTAGCATGTACTTACCTTACATTTTCAGACAAAAAAAAATCACTAATGTATGAGAGTTTGCTGACCACACTCTGGCAAAAAAAAATAATATTAATTGTTGAAATGGCCAGTCAACAGCTAC
>NW_008694627.1:0-210 GCF_000695815.1 Acanthisitta chloris
GAGCAGCGAAAGAGGACATCAGGAAAAGTAAGTAACATGGTGAGCCACAAGATCATTTTGTTTGGGAAGTGAGGTTATTGGAGAATTTGAGAATACAAACATCAAAATCTCATAGCAATTTATTTGAATTACTGATCATAAACTTGCTGAAAACAGAGCTGTAATTCCTCCTCTTACTCACAAAATCATAGAATGACTTGGGTTGGAAGG
>NW_008694628.1:0-210 GCF_000695815.1 Acanthisitta chloris
TGACCAGGTGGGCTCCCCCAGTGTTCCACCCCCAGCCTGGGCTCCATGCCCACCTCTGTGCCCTGGGGCAGCACCCCCCGCGCTGTCCCTTGTCCTCTGAGGGTTTTTCCCCGTGGGCAGCACTCAGCAGGGACAAGCTGAGACCCCACACTGATCACACTCTGCCCAGGTGGGCTCCCCCCCGCTCCATCCCCCCAGCCGGGGCTCTTC
>NW_008694629.1:0-210 GCF_000695815.1 Acanthisitta chloris
AATTTGTGCCAGCTAAGGTACCACCTGACATCTGTTCTCCTCAAGAAGACATCAAACCAACCTAAGTGTGTGAAACTGTTAACTTTATTATCATTTTCTTTACAAAATTCAAATGAGATTCAGTGATGTTCACCTGCCTGAACTAGATTAAATATACATTTCTGGCTCATCCGGTACTGCACAGATCTGATATTAATGACTGTGAAACAG
>NW_008694630.1:0-210 GCF_000695815.1 Acanthisitta chloris
TTGAATCCTCATCTCCTCCAGGATCTTGTGCAGGTGCTCAGTCTCCAGCTCCTTCTGCCTTGACAGTCTCTGGGCCTCACTCACAGCTTGCTGGGCTTTGCAAGCAATTGCTCTCAGACACTCTTCAGAGGCTTCTAGCTGAGACGTCAACTCCCCCACCTCAAGTCAAACCGAAGAAAGCAATCAGAGACTACAGCTTGTCGCTGTCAG
>NW_008694631.1:0-210 GCF_000695815.1 Acanthisitta chloris
ATGCTGGCTGTGACCAATGATTGCATTATCCTTTACGTGTTTTTCAATACTTCCCAGGACAATCTTTTCCATGATCTCACCAGGTACAGAACTGATGCTAACAGGGCTATAGTCATCAGGGTCATTCTCCCTGCCCTTTTTGAAATTTGAAATGACATTAGCCAGCTTCCAGCCGAGCAGGATCTCTCCAGATTCCCAAGACCATTGAAA
>NW_008694632.1:0-210 GCF_000695815.1 Acanthisitta chloris
CCTAAATTCTATGATTCTATCATATTTATATTATAATATATATAACACATAAATTCACAGAATTATGCTTACAATTGATTGGGTTTGTGATTCTGTTTCCTTTGTGGCAAAACACAGTATTGACAAACACTATAGAGTCATATTTCTTGTCTGTGAGCTGATGTCATATACATCTGAAGAATACAGTCTGGACAAAAAGACAATGCCCTG
>NW_008694633.1:0-210 GCF_000695815.1 Acanthisitta chloris
TGACAGTGCACAGCACTTCCCCTCTGGAGGCACTCATGATCTTCCCAAAGGCAGACACGATGCCTGGCGTGTACCTCAAGCGTCCGTTCTCTGCCAGCAGGTCTAAAACACCAATGGTTCAGGGGTCAGAGCACCACCACAGCACCTTAGGGTGGCCAACAGCAACAACAAGTGGCCCTGGATGTTCTGCAGTCCAGTGGTTACTCACTC
>NW_008694634.1:0-210 GCF_000695815.1 Acanthisitta chloris
GTCCCTGCTGGACCTTTGTCTGTCCCCATCTGTCCCCTCTGGTCCCCAAGGGTCCCTGCCTGTCCCCAAGGGTCCCTGCCTGTCTCTAAGGGTCCCTGCCTGTCCCCAAGAGTCCTCTCCTGTCCCCGAGGGTCCTTTCCTGTCCCCTCTGGTCCCTGCCCAGCCCCTCCTGGCCCTGCCTGTCTCTGTTTGTCCCCACCTGTCCCTCTG
>NW_008694635.1:0-210 GCF_000695815.1 Acanthisitta chloris
TGGGACACACAATGGGATGCAGGGGAAGAGCATTTGGGGATTGCACAGGACTCATTAGGGTGTGCTTAGTGCAGGAACCAAAGATGGGAAAGGAAGGGATCTAGGTGACTTGTGGAGAAACAAGCATGGGATGTGGGAACAAAAGGGCCAATCACATGTGGTTTGTGATGGTTTGGCCGTGCCCTGAGCCTGATCAGTGCAGCCTGCCCG
>NW_008694636.1:0-210 GCF_000695815.1 Acanthisitta chloris
TGTCCACATGTCCCAATGCACACATGGCCGGTGGGCGTGGCCAAGCGCGGTCTATGCAAATGACGCCGCCGTCCCGCGCGCTGATTGGCTGGCGCTGAGCGCGGGAGTGCCGGTGTTTTTTCCGGTCACGTGAGGCCCCAGCGGCGCCGCGGGAGGAGGAGGAGGAGGCAATGGCGGCGGCGTCGGGTGAGAGCGGCGGGGACAGGGACA
>NW_008694637.1:0-210 GCF_000695815.1 Acanthisitta chloris
TCTGCTGGACAGTGACCCTGGGCCAGAGGGGCCTCAGGGCCAGCCAAGCCACACTGTCCCTGCAGACAGAGTGTCCCGGGCTGGATTTGGCCAGGCTGGAGCTCTCAGAATTCCCTGATTCCCATCCTGGGAGCTGCTGGTCACAGTCTGTCCCTGTGTGGCTGCCAGAGCCCGGGGAGAGCTGCCCACGCTGTGCTGCTGCCTCCTGCC
>NW_008694638.1:0-210 GCF_000695815.1 Acanthisitta chloris
GTGTTGTGACACTGGAGCAAAACTTGGAGGGCCTGAGTATGAATGTTACTGCATAAATGAATCCATGGGTGTGGTAAAATCTAGTTCAATGCTTTTCCTAATGTCTAATTTTTGAAACTCAGTGAACCATGGTAAGGCACTACCAAGTTCATCTTAAAAAAACACTTTCTGTAAGTGGCTCTTTGCATGTGAAGGGTTGTGATCCAAGCC
>NW_008694639.1:0-210 GCF_000695815.1 Acanthisitta chloris
CTGTGGGTGGTATGAGGAGGGAATGTGCACATCATCTTCCAGGCCTTGGCTGTGTCGTGCACCCTTAATGGGTGCTTGGGGTCATTACAGCTGCTGCTGTAACCTGAAGTAGTATCACCATCCCCTCTGTGCCTTATCCTTGGCACAGACACCACACTGGAGCTCCAGCCTGACCTATAGAATCATGGAATGTTAGGGGCTGGAATGGAC
>NW_008694640.1:0-210 GCF_000695815.1 Acanthisitta chloris
AGCCTGTCCCTGTCCCTGTCGCGGCCGGTGCCCAACGGAGGTGGCACCAAGGGGACGTCGCCGTCGGTGGCCACACATGGCAAGGGACAGCGAGGGGGGGGACACCACCGGCAGCGCAGGCACAGCGACTTCTGTGAGTTACTGGGGGAACTGGGGGGACTGGGAAACGGGGAGGACTGGGAAACTGGGGGAAACTGGGATACTGGGGGG
>NW_008694641.1:0-210 GCF_000695815.1 Acanthisitta chloris
GGACCACCCTGCTTTCCCATGCCCATCCCTTTTTGGTAGCTGCTAAATCCAAAATAATTTTGCTGTCTCCCTGCGATGTAGCTTGGGTCTGGCTGAGATAGAGGTAACTTCCCCCATAGCAGCCCTCATAGCGCTGTGAGTTGCACTTGTAGCTAGAAGGAGGTTCATAGCACCGCAATGTTTCAGCTACTGCGGAGCACTGCTCCCACA
>NW_008694642.1:0-210 GCF_000695815.1 Acanthisitta chloris
TGTTGACGTCCCAGCTCCCAAAACATACCCAAAACCATGGCACCACGACCTGAGAGGGGAATGCTCTGACTCTTCCTTCTCCCCCAAAAATACTCTCCACCCCGACCCCGGGTGAGGTGACTGCCGTGAGCAGGGCAGCTCCCAAGGGGCACGTGCCAAACCCCTTGGCTCTGGGGGCAAAATGCCGTCCCAGGGATGCCCCGACTCAGC
>NW_008694643.1:0-210 GCF_000695815.1 Acanthisitta chloris
ACCCTGCAGCCAGCAGCAGCCTGGGGGGGACTCAAAGTGTGGGGGGGATCCCCCAAATGTGGGGGACTCCCTGAGCTTAGTTATACTCTGAGAAAGGGATTGGGGTCTCTCCCCAGAGATCTGAAAAGCCAGAAAATCTCAGAAATCTCTCTGAAGGTTCAGAACCCTGGAGGGGTCCCCTATGTGTGGCAGGTCCCCAAAATCGGGGGG
>NW_008694644.1:0-210 GCF_000695815.1 Acanthisitta chloris
GCCCCCCCCGCCGCGGGGCACCCGGGAGGTCTCCCCCCCGATGGCCAGGTAGCGGAAGAAGAGCCATCCACTGATCAGGGGCTCCTTGGGGCTCCGCGGGGGTTTGTCCATGATGTCCAGGTCGGGCGGGTTGAAGCCCAAGGCCGTGGCCGGGAGCCCATCGGTCACCAGGTTGACCCACAGCAGTTGCACCGGGATCAGAGCCTCCGG
>NW_008694645.1:0-210 GCF_000695815.1 Acanthisitta chloris
TACACTACCTCAGGTATTTCTCTGGCCCTCAGTACATTTCATATCATCAGTCTTTAGTGGGTTTATTTCTGCACACTTATCAGAGCTAACTTTATCCGCATGCTTGACCATCAAAGCAGATGATCGATGGCTCAGACCACCGAGCAGGATAAAACCCTGAACTGCAGGACTAAAATGCAGAAAGAAAACCTCCAGTGCAAGCACTAAAGG
>NW_008694646.1:0-210 GCF_000695815.1 Acanthisitta chloris
GGTCCCCGAACCCCCCAGAACGCGGGGGTGAGTCCCACACACTGAGCACAAATCCCTTGGGAAAGGACTGACTGGGATGGAGCTGTGCAGGAGCTGCATCCCGGGGGGGAACAGACACTGAGGGAGTGCCTGAGCTTCTTCCTTGCTCCAGCTAAATTCCATCTGTCCTGGGGCAGCACTTGCAGCCGTGTCGCTGCTCCCAACTGGCTC
>NW_008694647.1:0-210 GCF_000695815.1 Acanthisitta chloris
CCATAATTCAAGGAGAAATGGTCAGTGACCTGCTACAACACTTAGAAACCTACAAGTCTATGGGTCCAGATGGGATCCACCCAAGAATACTGAAGGAACTGGTAGAAGTGCTCACCAAGTCCCTTTCTGTCACTTACCAGCAGTCCTGGTTGACCAGTGAGGACCCAGCTGACTGGAGGTTCACAAACATGATGCCCATCTACAAGAAGG
>NW_008694648.1:0-210 GCF_000695815.1 Acanthisitta chloris
GGTTCTCCAAGGGGTTTGAGGGTGTTCAGTGTGTTCTCCAGGGGTTTTGAGGAGCTTTGACAGGTTCTGAGATGTTCCTGGAGGGTTTCAAGGGCTTCTGAGGTGGTTTTGAGATGTTTGGGTGAAGCCTAAGCACCTCCATCCCAACCCACTCCCACATACTCCGGCCCTAACATCCCAAATCCCAAACTAACAAAACCTTCTGGTTCC
>NW_008694649.1:0-210 GCF_000695815.1 Acanthisitta chloris
CTCTTGCCATACAAACATCCTGCCCTAACAAGAGCGACATATAACGCAATAGAGGATCTATCACAGCAAATGTATTTTGAGGAAAACAGGACATTGAGAGAAATTTCCATGCTGTTGATAGAATCAGCTTCTTGGTTCATTGATCTAACCATGCCCTGTCTGTATCTGCTGCCTCTCTCTGGTTGTCCCTTCCCCACCACATCCTCTTCA
>NW_008694650.1:0-210 GCF_000695815.1 Acanthisitta chloris
ACTACATTGGGAGAAGCTGTTGACTCCTTTAGAGGCAGAGAGGCCTTGCAGAGAGACTTTGATACATTAGAGGATTGGGAAATCACCATTAATATGAAGTTTAACAAGGTCAAGTGCCAAATTCTGTACCTAGGATGGGGCAACACTGGATGCACAGACAGCCTGGGGAGTGAGAGGCTAGAAACTGCAGAAAGGGACCTGGGGTTCCTG
>NW_008694651.1:0-210 GCF_000695815.1 Acanthisitta chloris
CAGTGTTTGGACACTCAAAGCCCTGCCTTTTAAAAATAACATTTAAAAATAATGGCAAGTAGCATGTATGAACACCTCCTTTAACTTAAAGCTAAAGTGTGCTGGTGCTCACAGTAACCAACAGTAAAATCCCATAGTCATCTAAGGTTTTTGCTTCTGTGATACTTTTTTTTTTGCAAATTCCAATATAAAATTGCTACTTTGGTAACA
>NW_008694652.1:0-210 GCF_000695815.1 Acanthisitta chloris
AATTGTTTTGTTAAATTAAAGAAAATAAAACCAAATAAATCAGTTGTCCAATCTGGATTTAATGTATTACCATGAGATTAGAAATAACCACATACTGACTGAAGATTCAGATCCTCTCTCTTCTGCTATAGGATGGAACCTTTGCTAAAGATTCAGGAAAAATTGCAGAGATGAGGTGCTGTATGTGGTAAGTTGCCTACACCAACTTAG
>NW_008694653.1:0-210 GCF_000695815.1 Acanthisitta chloris
ACCCCCAAAATGGGGAGTGGGACCCCCCAAAATTGCCCCTGTGCCCCCCAGTCCAACGGGTGGGACCCCAACGAGATGTTTCGCTTCAACGAGGAGAATTACGGAGTGAAAACAACCTACGACAGCAGCTTGGCAGCCTACACGTGGGTCTGGGGGCTTCTGGAGGGGTTTGGGGTGAATTTGGGGGGTCCTGGGGGGGATTTGGGGGGT
>NW_008694654.1:0-210 GCF_000695815.1 Acanthisitta chloris
AGTCTGGTCTTGAACACTGCCAGGGTGTCTTGTGTCCGTGTTCAGCTGTGTAACAGTTAATTCAGTGTGCCTTTCAGAACAAAAACTTGAATTTTACTTGAAAAATTCGTCTTGTGCACAGGCTTTTGAAGCAGGATTTGGGCTTTTTAATTATTATTTTTGTATTGAATATCATAGAATCAGAGAATCAATTGGGCTGGAAAAGACCTC
>NW_008694655.1:0-210 GCF_000695815.1 Acanthisitta chloris
ATCAAGCCCATGGTGGAGAAAGGCCTGGCCTCCGTCAATGACCAGAGCCTGACCGGTGCCGACACCGACACGGACACATCCTCAGGCAGCAACGATGATGTGGATGCTCAGCTGGAGGAGCGCCTGTCCCACCACCTGACTGGCTTGCAGCAGGTCCTCAGCCACCTCACCAGGGACACCAACGCCCTCACCCGTAGGTACAGCCAGATC
>NW_008694656.1:0-210 GCF_000695815.1 Acanthisitta chloris
AACTCTATGAAATTGTATGAATATTACAGGAAAATCTATCCAATGAACATGGTTCTATAAATCAGTACATAGATACTCACAGCTTCAGCCATGAACTATTCAGCTGCTGAATTATCCTAGGAAAATTGCCATAGGCTCTGACCTTCAGTCTCATCTGAATACTCATCTCCTGAACAACAGTGTAGTTTGAATCCCTGCCAACATCTGTTC
>NW_008694657.1:0-210 GCF_000695815.1 Acanthisitta chloris
TGATCAAAACTTGGCCCTTGGCATCCAAATCAGCTGATGAAGGGAACTCCACTCTGTTAACTGAGCTGAACATATGCTGGAGTGTAAATCTGACTTCTCCCTTCATGTGCCTAAAAACTTGTGACTGAAGACTTTGTAGACAGAAAAAGTCAGACCCCAAGGCCTGACTATAATTTCTGTTCCATCAGTGTAGAAACTCAGCAATGACTG
>NW_008694658.1:0-210 GCF_000695815.1 Acanthisitta chloris
CCCCCCCGGCCGGCTGGGGCTTCCTGCCGCTCTGCAAGGAGGTGACAGCAAAACCCGAGATAATCCTCACACACAGCCAGGCCTGTGCCAGTCTCCACCGCTGCCTCAGCGCAGCGCAGGAGAGGGTCAGCAGCCCCAGCTCCTGGGCTCTGGGTGCCACCACTTCGGGGACAACCCAGCATCCAGCCCACCCCATCCCCACGCAGAGCC
>NW_008694659.1:0-210 GCF_000695815.1 Acanthisitta chloris
CGCTCTCCGCGGATGCGCCGTGCCAGCTGGATGTCCTTGGGCATGATGGTGACGCGCTTGGCGTGGATGGCGCAGAGGTTGGTGTCCTCGAAGAGCCCCACCAGGTAGGCCTCGCTGGCCTCCTGCAGCGCCATGACGGCCGAGCTCTGGAAGCGCAGGTCGGTCTTGAAGTCCTGCGCGATCTCGCGCACCAGCCGCTGGAAGGGCAGC
>NW_008694660.1:0-210 GCF_000695815.1 Acanthisitta chloris
GAAGAAGCTGCATTTTACCCAAGTTTTGACCCAATATAAATTTGGGTTGTATAAAACTTGGCAAAGTAGAAACTTAGATAAGTCCTTGGGCACAGGATACACTGATTTCTCCCATGACTGCACTATTTAAGCCACATGGTGGCCCACATGGTGCCCCATGGTCAACTCTACTCAGCACCTTTTAATGAGGAAAGTTCCCTTGAGGTCAAG
>NW_008694661.1:0-210 GCF_000695815.1 Acanthisitta chloris
GACCCCAGGGACCCCCAGACCCAGGTGCCAAGGTCAGGAGGACCCCAGGGACACAGGTATCCAGGTCAGGTGGATCTCAGGGACCCACAGGCACAGGTATCTGGGTCACCTGGACCCCAAGGACACAGGTGTTCAGGTCAAGGAGACCCCAGGGATCCTCAGACTCAGGTGTCAGGGACAAGTGGACCCCAGGGACCCCCAGACCCAGGT
>NW_008694662.1:0-210 GCF_000695815.1 Acanthisitta chloris
GTCTCTAGGCCCAGTTAGGTCCCAGTTTTCCATACCCAACCCACCCGTCCACACCTCCCCCAGCTCCACCCCAGTCACCCCCCTGTCCCCCCAGGATCCTGCTGACGGTGGTGGTGATCTTCCGCATCCTGATCGTGGCCATCGTGGGCGAGACGGTGTACGAGGACGAGCAGACCATGTTCATGTGCAACACTCTGCAGCCAGGCTGTA
>NW_008694663.1:0-210 GCF_000695815.1 Acanthisitta chloris
GGCAGCAGCAATAATGGGTCTCTAGTCCTGGCTAAAGCCTAACTCCAGTGTGTCAGCAGTTCTAGGGCTTTGGTTTGGGCCCTTTGCTGGGCCAGGGGATAGAGAAACAGCTCAAAAGCCTGGAGTCCTCTGGAGCTTGTCCCCAAACTGGTTACAGGACAAGATTTGGCAGGGCTGTTCTGGGTGCATCCACTTTCTTTCCAAGCAGTG
>NW_008694664.1:0-210 GCF_000695815.1 Acanthisitta chloris
CAAACAAGCAAAAGAGAACAGGTGATGTGCCTATTTGAAAATGATGCTCCCTTGCTCTAGCATGCAAGCCAATTCCTGTGCTATCATTGCAGGAGCAGCAGCAGAAACCACTTGTGCTTGCCTATGGCTGCACAATCTCTGATGCTTACTTTCAGTAAAGGCAAAAGTATGTCCAAACGCTGAGATGACTATACAGGGCTCTAGTGGAAG
>NW_008694665.1:0-210 GCF_000695815.1 Acanthisitta chloris
TCCCCATCCACAACCGCTGCAAGGACACTCTGCCCAACTGCACCAAGGTCAAGCAGAAGGTGAGGAGGCCGTGGCGGGGTTGGGGGATTTGGGGTTTTGGGGGGTTCTGGGGTTTTTCTGGGGGACTCTGGGCTGTGTGGACTGCGGGATAGTGATGCCTGTTGCCTCTGGGGCGTTTGGGGATTTTTTGGGGTTTTTTTTGGGGAGTTC
>NW_008694666.1:0-210 GCF_000695815.1 Acanthisitta chloris
ATGCCAATGCTGGTCCCTGGCATGAGCTTCCTCAGCCCAGCCGGGCACCTGCCCGATGTCCCAGGGCTGCCACTGCCCTCTGGGCCTGCCCAGCTCCACACCAGCACCCACCAGCTGGCCCAGAACACCACCTGGCAGAGGGTGTCAGCGCCCCTGGGAGCCCTGGGGAACAAGATGTGGTTTCCCCGGCCAGCACAGCTGCTCCCCACG
>NW_008694667.1:0-210 GCF_000695815.1 Acanthisitta chloris
CACCCTGCACCCCATTGCACATCGCTGCCTGCATCCTGCACCCCCCAGCCTGCATCTCACACACTACATTACACCCCCACCCAAATGCATTTCCAGGCTGTGGTGCGATAGGGTAAAGCTATTCTGGGGAGCACCCAGAGGTGCAATGGGGGTGCAATAAGGGTGCGACAGGGTTGCAATGAGGGTGCAATGGGGGATGCCGTAAGGGTA
>NW_008694668.1:0-210 GCF_000695815.1 Acanthisitta chloris
TCACATTCTGAAACAGGATGAACCAGGTGATCCGATCTCCTGACTGGAACCCACGGGGAGCAGCTGTCACGACGGCGAGATTGGCTCCATCATACTCCAAGACTTGTTGCATGAAAGCTGGAGCTGAGGGGAACACTTCGCTCTTTAAAAACCCTCCAACCTGCCTGTACTCAGCAGCCAGTGTTGGTCTGCGGTGGTAGGGCACCTTCC
>NW_008694669.1:0-210 GCF_000695815.1 Acanthisitta chloris
GGGATTTGGGGGTCTCGGGGGGGATTTTGGGGTACTCCCGGGGGTCTGGGGTCTCAGGGAGATTTGGGGGTGTCCTCTGGGGTTTGGGGGTCCCCATGGGTGTTTTTGGGGTCCCCATGGGTATTTTTGGGGGGTCTCCCCTTAGGCATGAGCTGCAGGAGGAGGCTGAGAGCAGGGGATGCCCTGCAGGATTTGGGGGTCTCGGGGGGG
>NW_008694670.1:0-210 GCF_000695815.1 Acanthisitta chloris
TAAATTCTATGATTCTATGATCCTTATAATGCTAAAAGTGCTGCCTATAACTAGGGTTGGGAACTTGTCAGGAACCCATGGATTTGTGCTGACAGAAGTTGGTACTTACTGTATGAACATGCTAGTGGTGTTGCTTGGTGTTGGATTGCTGCCCATCACCTTTGTTTCTGTGCCTGCTGTTAGAAATTGTCTTACAGTCTTACAGTCTTA
>NW_008694671.1:0-210 GCF_000695815.1 Acanthisitta chloris
GATGTGTCTATCCTTGGCCCAGCTTAAACAAATTACTGAGCCATTCAATAGCTCTTCTCTAATGAAGGAAGACTATAAGCTTGGCAGTGCAAGAGACTTGAAGACCTATCACTCATGCTCCGCAGCTGACTTTCCCAGAAAACCAGTAGATTTCTTGACTACCTTTCAGACTCATCATGTGCCTCATTTGCTCACAGCTACAAGGAAATG
>NW_008694672.1:0-210 GCF_000695815.1 Acanthisitta chloris
TAAAAATAACAGTAAGATCTTTCCACATTAAATGGGTATCAGAAAACTTAAAGGATACTAACATCGTAGAGCTTTATGAGTTTCATTCACACTTGTGTTTTTCTAGTTTTATGCCACTCAAAATACACCAGAAAGTACAAATAAAATCTTGCTGTTAAAAAGGTATAAACACATCCAAGGAACATATAAGTTTTTAATTTTTATTTTTTG
>NW_008694673.1:0-210 GCF_000695815.1 Acanthisitta chloris
CAGGGCAATGTCATTGCTGCAGGGAGACATGAACCATGAAGAGAGGGGTCCCCAGCCCTGACATCCCCCCTTAATCCTGGCACAACTCATTCCTACAGGACGAGGAAGGAGTTCCACTTCTCATGGACGATCGTCTTCTCCACGTCCACGGCCACTGTGCCTGTCTCATCATCTGTCAACAGATCCTGCTTGCCCAGCACCACGCGGTAG
>NW_008694674.1:0-210 GCF_000695815.1 Acanthisitta chloris
CCCATGAGCCCTGCAGTGGAGCAGGAGGTTCCCCAGTGCCATGGGAAGGGTGGGAAAAGGATATGGGGCTCACTGGTGCCCGGTCTGGGGAGCCACCAGTGGGGTGGTCCAGCTGGTAGGACACCAAGGACAGTCCTTCGCCGGTGGGCAGTGCCACGGGGGGCTCAGCTCGTGGGTTTGGGGTCCGGGGTGGGATGGAGGTGGCAGGAG
>NW_008694675.1:0-210 GCF_000695815.1 Acanthisitta chloris
CGCACACGAGCATCCTGCTCTTGCAGAGGGAGGACAGCCCATGGAATCCCAGTCGTGTCTTGTGTGCCATGGTGATTCTGCTTTGTCCTCTGAACTTGTGGAGCTGCTCCTTGCGTGCTGTTTGCACAGAGCCAAAGTGCTCCTGGAGCAGCTGTCCTGCAGACGTGGTTAAGTGGGATGCTGGAGGGCACTGAGGACTGGAGGAGGGAG
>NW_008694676.1:0-210 GCF_000695815.1 Acanthisitta chloris
ACCATTGTTCCTACAAATGCTGTTTATGTTCATTTCATCCTGTAATAGCAATTCTCTTGTGAATCCTCCATTAAATAGGTCAAGCCTGAGCCAAACTGCCAGGTCAGCCAGCTTTTAAGCGCAGGAATACAAACGGGGTTTAGTGTTGCTGGCAGCCTGAACATGAAACTTATCCCACTTGGATAACCCAATACAATCCAGAGAGAATCT
>NW_008694677.1:0-210 GCF_000695815.1 Acanthisitta chloris
TGTCTGTCATAAACTGATTTTGTTTGGGAGAGAGCAGCAAAAACATTTTTTGAGGCATGAAGGGAAAAAGCATTTACTGAAAAATGAAAGGGGGAGAATATATATATATATATTCTCCCCCTTTCATTTTTCAGTAAATGCTTTTTCCCTTCATGCCTCAAAAAATGTTTTTGCTGCTCTCTCCCAAACAAAATCAGTTTATGACAGACA
>NW_008694678.1:0-210 GCF_000695815.1 Acanthisitta chloris
ATTCAGCTGCTGAGAGTGGGAGCATCGCTGGTTTTCCCAGATACAAATTGTAGGAACCCCTCCAAGGTCTTCTGGACACATCTTAGTTTTGGGCTCAGCGTTGCCTCGTCCCTTTCCTCACCATGCCCACTGGAGCTGATCCCCAAGCCCATCTAGTGCCTCATTCCCCTCGCAACGATTGCGTTTGGGTCACTTTTTCCAATCCCTCCC
>NW_008694679.1:0-210 GCF_000695815.1 Acanthisitta chloris
GTCTGTGTGCCTGGGAACTCATCCCCAAGTGTTCAGAGGGGCCCATGTGAGCTCTTCTGTCATGGAGGTCAGTGCTGAAAATGATGACCCAGGAGGGCTTTGTCAGGTTTGGGGCAGATGGGCAATCTTGTTCCTTGAGAAAGGCCTTATGGGGCAGGTGAGGGGCTTACTTCAAAGGGTTCATCCCTCTCCCCATGGAGAGGTGCAGTG
>NW_008694680.1:0-210 GCF_000695815.1 Acanthisitta chloris
TGGGCCTCCCCCTCACCTGGGCACCCCCCCAGGTTCCAGGGCCAGGAGCGTTGGGTGGTGCCAGGCAGTCAGTGGCGTTCGCAGGTGTTGGAGCTGCAGCACCTGCCCCTGGTGGCTTTGGACCTGAGTCACTCACCTGTCACCTACGAGGGCCTGGGCAACCTGGGTGAGCATCTCCCTGCGCTGGCACCGAGCTAATCCCACCTGGGG
>NW_008694681.1:0-210 GCF_000695815.1 Acanthisitta chloris
GCAGGAAAAAAGTTTTGTCCTCGAAAAAATCTGTGAGGGGAGGGACTAATTAGGAGGGGAGGGGCTAATTGGGAATGGTTAATTGGGAGGGGCTAATGGGAACGGGAGGGGCTAATGGGGAAGGGGCTAATTGGGGGAGGGACTAATTGGGAGGAGCTGATTGGGGAAGGGCTAATGAGGAGGGACTAATTGGGAGGGGGAGGGGCTAAT
>NW_008694682.1:0-211 GCF_000695815.1 Acanthisitta chloris
GGGAAGGATACTGGGGGCACTGGGGGGACACTGGAGGATACTGTGGGAGGGAGTAGGAGAACTGGGAAAGGCACTGAGAAGCGCTGGGAGAGGCACTGGGGAATACTGGGAGTACTGGGAGGATTTCCCCTCTCCTTGCTTCAATCCCATTAAGGTCTCAGACACTGTTAATTAGCCGCTAATTAGCTCAGGGGGATCCCATTAACCTTCC
>NW_008694683.1:0-211 GCF_000695815.1 Acanthisitta chloris
CCTCTGGCAAGAAGGTGATCCTGCAGGTAGGGCTGACACAGGAATCAGTTTTCTTACCAGTTGTTTCCTAATAACAGGGAAGTTTGCATACACATATATATGTGTGTTTTCCTAGGGCTGTCACCTTCCACTGGGAGGAACCTCACAAAGCTGTGCAATGCCCTAATTGGTCATAACAGGAAAATACAGATAACACAGATCTATACAGTCC
>NW_008694684.1:0-211 GCF_000695815.1 Acanthisitta chloris
CAGATAACTTTTCCTCTGGTCCCTGACGCCACCCCGTGGCTCTAAACAACCACTAGGACCGGAGCAAAGGGAACTTCAGTGGTGGTGATAGAAAACTGCACAGGAGTCTGTCTGTGTAAACAAGAACCGACTCCTTATCATCTGAATTGCTCACAATCACGCTCTAAACTGCTGTTAACTCTCTCACTTGAGCACTGCCCTCCCCCTCTGT
>NW_008694685.1:0-211 GCF_000695815.1 Acanthisitta chloris
CATTGGGCTGATGGACACTGGGTGACCCATGGGCAGTGGTGGCCGCGGTGACGGTGCCGGGGACGCACCTGATGACGGTTGGGAAGAGCTCCCCGGAGAAGATGTAGGCACAGTTGAAGGAAGCGGCGAGAGAACCTTTCCCCACCACAGCCAGGGCCATGCGCAGGGGCTGCAGCTCTGGGGACACGGGGACAGCTCACCACGCAGCCCA
>NW_008694686.1:0-211 GCF_000695815.1 Acanthisitta chloris
ATGAGCAGCACTTTCACAGAGTCAAGGTCTTTTCTTCTCCTCACACCACCCCATCAGCAAGCAGGCTGGGGGGGGCACAAAAAGTTGGGAGAAGACACAGCTGGGAGAGTTGACTGCCAGAGACCAAAGGGACACTCCATATCATATGACATCATGCTTAGCAATTTAAGCTGGGACAAGAAGAAGGAAGGAGAGAAGTCATACAGAGTGA
>NW_008694687.1:0-211 GCF_000695815.1 Acanthisitta chloris
GAGTCAAAGAATAAAACTTTTCCTCTGTACTGGTAACTTCATCATGGCTTATTTCTGTGTAAATAATGCTGGCCAGCCAGAGAGTCAGGATGATCTGTTGCAGGACATTAATTGCAATTCTTTTTTCCATTGGGTACATAATTCCCACATAATTAATGGCAATTGCATCTGGGACAACAATGGTTAAAAACTTGTTTGGACTATGATTAAA
>NW_008694688.1:0-211 GCF_000695815.1 Acanthisitta chloris
AGCCTGTGCACTTCTTCCAGTATAAAGGGAATATTGAGTTTTAAAGGACTGTTTAGTCCACCTTGGAAAGATGATCCTAGAATGAATGGATATTAATGGGTGAGAAGCCCAAATTTATATTTGACATTATTTATGCAAGAAAGAGATAGTGGCAGAAGAAACTATCAAGTAAAATCTTGGACTTTGCACCTGACGTATTTCAACCAAACCT
>NW_008694689.1:0-211 GCF_000695815.1 Acanthisitta chloris
GGCTCCTGTATCAAAGAGCTGCCATAATACATAGTCAAAGTGTAAGGGTGCAAGAAAGCAGCCAAATTTTACAGTGATAGAGTCAGCAGATACTTAGGCACTGACAAGTACTTTCAGGCATGACTTTGAAACTTTGAAGAACAAGGAAGTAGCTTTGACAATCACAGGAAACTCTTTCTAAAAGGAATAGCAGTCATAGAGAAGGCATGAA
>NW_008694690.1:0-211 GCF_000695815.1 Acanthisitta chloris
CGTTGGGATTCTCTAAGTCATCACCCGTGTTATCTCCACCTACACCACAAGGTTTCTCTCTTCTAGGCTGTTCTCTAGCAAATTGGCCTTCAACCACTCATGTCACACAGCTCCCTCCCTCCCTCCCACAAACACGACTTGGCATCTCTCCTTGCTGAACTCCACAAGCTTCCTCTATGTCCCTGCAAGGACATCAGCTCACTCCTTCAGC
>NW_008694691.1:0-211 GCF_000695815.1 Acanthisitta chloris
TGATGTCCATCAGGACTCTGAGCCATTCACTACTATCCTCTGGATACGACCATCCAACCACTTTCTCACTAGTCTAACAGTCCAACCATCAAATCAATCTCTTTACAGTTAGAGATAAGGATGTTTTGGTGGGTCATGTAATAAGGATGTTTTGGCTTTACAGAAGTCCAGATAAATAACAACAGTAACCCTTCCCTTGTCCACTGATGTA
>NW_008694692.1:0-211 GCF_000695815.1 Acanthisitta chloris
ATAATTTTCTTGCAAGAAAACAGCTCTGTTCCTAAAGGATTTTCACAGAAGAAATCCTTTGAGCACACAATTCCTCTTCTTGTTTGCCATGGTGACACAGCTTACTTGATTTTCCTGTCATCTTAGAAAGTTCCAAGTTTTCAGCAAAGGAAGTATCCAGACCTGAAGTATCGACCTGTTTTTAAAAGAGATTCTGTTTTGCCTGATTAAT
>NW_008694693.1:0-211 GCF_000695815.1 Acanthisitta chloris
TGCACAGCTCCTTGACACTTTGACAGGGAGAGCTTGAACTCTTCACCTGTTAAAGCCACTCAGCACAGAGAGCTGCACCTAATCCTTCCTTTCCCCTAAAGCCTTGTATCCATCCACGCTCCCCACACCTTTCCAGGGCCAAGAACCACTGCACAGAGGACTAACGATGCTCCTGGCAACCAACTCCAGACACTGTCCCTAGTACTTCAGT
>NW_008694694.1:0-211 GCF_000695815.1 Acanthisitta chloris
GCCTCCTCTGGACTTGCTCCAAGAAGATTGCAATCATACAAAATCTGCACATGAAGGGGTATCAAACCAACAAGATTCTGCTTGCTGGTTTGTCTAGAAGTGCGTTTCTAAAACCATATTCCCATCCCTTTGCAGAGGAGTCAAGTTATTCTAAAAGTAAAGTAAGTTTTCCTAACTTTGAAAAGATGAAAGAGACTGAAGAAACTAACAC
>NW_008694695.1:0-211 GCF_000695815.1 Acanthisitta chloris
TCGCTGGTAGGTGGCAACACTGCACAGAGCTAAAACAGCGCGGACAGGTGATGGAAGGGATCGATAGCTGGGAGAGCAGAGAGGCCACACCAAAATCACTGTCAACTCAAACTTAGGGTTACTTCATTTTTCGGAAGAAACGCGGCTAAGCCCTTGTGATATTTTCGCCTACTGATCACACTCAAAACTCTGAACATCCCCCAAACAAACG
>NW_008694696.1:0-211 GCF_000695815.1 Acanthisitta chloris
GGTGGGGGCTGCTTTGGGCATCTTTGTACAGCCCGTGAGGCTACCTGGTGGCCCTAGAGGTGGCATGAATTCCCCTGAGGGAATTAAGGATGCTCCCCTGGTTATCCCCATAATAACCGAACCATATAACAGACTTAGGAACTGCTTGGACTCAATAATCTGAGGGGTCTTTTTCAACCTAATTGGTCCTATTCAATAATTATAACCTGGC
>NW_008694697.1:0-211 GCF_000695815.1 Acanthisitta chloris
TAGCTACTGAGAAAATTAACTCTATCCAGGCTAAAACCAGCACAAGCTCTCAGTCCTCATGTACTGCCAGGGACCCCTCAGCCCTCACACCCGTCGATGGACCTCTCAGTCCTCACAGACCCCGAGGGACCCCTCAGACCTCATCACTCCATCAGGGTCCTCTCAGCCCTCACAGACCATCAGGGACCCCCCGGTCCTCACAGACCCTGAT
>NW_008694698.1:0-211 GCF_000695815.1 Acanthisitta chloris
AAAAAGGAAGCTTAAGAAAGAAGTTGGTCGTTGTGTTGTCCACAGCAATTTTACAGTGATGTAAATGTTGCTCTTCAGTTTAAGTGTGAAGGCAAGACCTTTGCAGTCTGAGCCCTGAGGCCAGCAGTGATGTCTCTAGATTATAAAATTTGGATGAAAATACACTATTAAGTACATAAATTGTCTCTCAAAATTTGAAAACATATCACAG
>NW_008694699.1:0-211 GCF_000695815.1 Acanthisitta chloris
TCTTTGTTACATTCCACCAAACCTTTTTGCAAATAAAGTTTGCCAACATAAGAGTTTACAAAACCTTTCTATTTCCATTTAGTTTCACTTTTAGAAACATTTTTGGCTTCAGCTGTATAGGCAATAGTATCTTTAGCTAAACCTATTCTACAAAGGAAAAAATGTAAATTGTAGTGGCTAAGGAGAGCTCACCTGAGCCATTTTATCTGCT
>NW_008694700.1:0-211 GCF_000695815.1 Acanthisitta chloris
ATATCTTCAAAAGAATATAAATTGATAACTAATTACTGCCGTACATATATTTAAGGAATGGAGTTATTTTTCTGTTTCATCTTTTTTTTATTAGCCCATTTCTTATAAACTTACTGAATTTTTCCCCTAAATGAATTATCACTGGGGTTTTTTATGTAGTTCTTGTTGACAAGTGAAAAAAAAATCTGTGAAAGTCATAGAGAAGGAAAGA
>NW_008694701.1:0-211 GCF_000695815.1 Acanthisitta chloris
GTTTTCCAACAGAAATCCAAATATTTGGCCTTCAGCATCCCCAAATCCATAAATTTGGTTAAATTCCCACTAAATCCCAGGAAAATGGTATTGGAGAATGTTCTGTGCTCATGGCAAGGATGGAATGATCCAACTTTAAGGCCCTTCCGACCCAACCTATTCCATGATTCTCATGATTTGATGGAAGAGATGGATTCATGGGAATCAAAAT
>NW_008694702.1:0-211 GCF_000695815.1 Acanthisitta chloris
ATATCTTCAAAAGAATATAAATTGATAGCTAATTACTGCTGTACATATATTTAAGCAATGGAGTTATTTTTCTGTTTCATTTTTTTTTATTAGGCCATTTCTTATAAACTTAGTGAATTTTTCCCCTAACTGAATTATAATTGGTTTTTTTTGATGTAGTTCTTGTTGACAAGTTAAAAAAAATTCTGTGAAAGTCATAGAGAAGGAAAGA
>NW_008694703.1:0-211 GCF_000695815.1 Acanthisitta chloris
CCCCCAGACCCCCCAAACCCTGCGGAGGGGGAAGGGGCAGCACAAACACCTTCGTTTTGGGGAGTTTATTACAAATTACTGGTCAATTAACTAATTGTCACCTTCTGTGCCCCCCCATGTCCCCCCGGGGACACAACTGCTCTGGGGGGCACAGGCCACCCCGGGGGGATCCCCCACTGTCCCTTGGGGTGACACTGTGACCCCTCACAGC
>NW_008694704.1:0-211 GCF_000695815.1 Acanthisitta chloris
GATCCAGGGCCAGAACAAGGAGATGTTGGCCGCTGCCTGTCAGATGTTCTTGGGCAAATCTGAGGCTGAGATTGGTCACATTGCCCTGGAGACCCTCGAAGGGCACCAAAGAGCCATCATGGCACACATGACCGTGGAGGTGAGCACAGGTGTGTCCCCCCCAACAGGTGTGTCCCAAACCCATCCAGGTGTGTCCCTGTCCCCCCCAGGT
>NW_008694705.1:0-211 GCF_000695815.1 Acanthisitta chloris
AAGGGACAGGGGATGGGAGATGGGAGACTGGATGGGGGACGAGGGGTAGGGAATGAGGGGCAAGGGACAGGGGGCAGGAGATGGGGACGACGAACATGGGACAGGGGACAGGAGATGGGAGATAGAAGACTGGATGGGGGACAAGGGGTAGGCAATGAGAGACAAGGGACGGAGAATGAGAGATAAGGGACAGGGGATGGGAGATGGGAGA
>NW_008694706.1:0-211 GCF_000695815.1 Acanthisitta chloris
GCAGTTGTGGGGCAGTTGTGGGGCCACATAGGTCAGTTGTGGGGCCGCGTGGGGCAGTTGTGGGGCAGTTGTGTCAGTTGTGGGGCAGTTGTGTCATCCTGTCCCCCCAGCGCATCACGGTGGTGGTTGGTAAACCTTTCTCCGTTCGACCTCTCCTGGACAAACTTCGCAGCGAGGGAAGGTCCACGGTGAGTCTGGGGGCTCTGCCCCC
>NW_008694707.1:0-211 GCF_000695815.1 Acanthisitta chloris
GGTAGGAAGGAGCTCCCAGGGGTGAGTCCCAGGGCTCTGTAGGGCACAGCCCCCGGTGCCAGGATCGCCGTGGGCTCGGTGCCCGTGCGGCTCAGCCCAGCACAGCCCCCACAGAGCCCCGTGGCTCAGGCTGCCGTGGCCTCGTTGCAGATCAATGGGGTGGCCATGGCAGACGCCAGGCATGACCAGGCCGTAGCTCTGCTTACCGCCG
>NW_008694708.1:0-211 GCF_000695815.1 Acanthisitta chloris
GGGCACCGCGAGGGCACAGCGTGGGCACGGGGCCTCACACCCAGGGAGGACCTCGAGGGAGGTCCATGGGCAGGGAGGGACGTGTACGGGCATGGAGGGACAGTCATGGCCATCAATAGACACCTATGGGCATCAATAGACACCCACGGGCAAGGAGGAACAGCAATGGGCATCAATGGAGCTCCATGGCCAACTATGGCCCCTCATGGCC
>NW_008694709.1:0-211 GCF_000695815.1 Acanthisitta chloris
AAGACACCAGAGTGGTAGTGGTGCCAGGCTGAGGGCAGGAGGAAGACAGTCACCCGAGGAATTACCTGCTGTTAGGGCTGGGAGCACAATGCTTGTCTGGCTGTCTGCAGGTGCTCAGGGGGATTGCAGGGATGTCCTGAGTGGAGCCTGGAGAGCAGCAGGTGAGCAGGAAGCATAGAAGAAGATGGTTTGTGTTGGAAGGGACCTTGAA
>NW_008694710.1:0-211 GCF_000695815.1 Acanthisitta chloris
CAATCATTTTAAAGAACCTGTAAACATATACAATGCTATTAACAAATCTTAGCTCTCTAACTTGTCCCATGCAAGTTACTTTTCCCATGCATTTGTCTTGGCACTTTTCAGTGACAACTCCTGAAGATGCACTCAACAACAACTTCCTACTTTGCTCGTTTCCCTATAGCTCAGGTGATGCATTTTGTATCATAGAATTTAAGGGTTGGAA
>NW_008694711.1:0-211 GCF_000695815.1 Acanthisitta chloris
TATCAGCACTCCACTAATGCCAGCACACGATGCTGCTAGCTGCTCTAATTTTCAGATGACATTTGGGGTGCCAGAGTATTGTCAGTGCTACATTCCTATTTCAAGTCCCATGATATCTGATGCTTTTTAAAATATCTAGCTCATGCCATTGTGTAATTCCATGAGAATCTCTGCTTTTGTTTTCAAAAAGGCAAGCTTCTAACCCTCCTGA
>NW_008694712.1:0-211 GCF_000695815.1 Acanthisitta chloris
AGTATCTAGGTCTGCTGAAAAGTTTGACATTCCAAGCTGCGTATTTTTATGACTCAGATGAACTGTGTCAGAGATGGATGTTTGCAAATTGCTCACCACATAGACTACTAAATATTTTAAAAATTAATAGTGAAACTGATGTATTTAATGGTGAAAATCAGTTTCACCAGGTGTATTTAATGGTGAAACTGATTTACTATATCAAGCCTTG
>NW_008694713.1:0-211 GCF_000695815.1 Acanthisitta chloris
TTATTAATGTATTATTTCTGTCTGAGGCCTTCTTATATTAAACATGGTACAGACTTTTCATCCAGCAATAGCTTCTGTTGGATTAGTATGCCAAAGAATGGCTGTTCTATCCCACCAGCCCACCTAAATGCCTGTGCTGGAGATTTGAGGAGAGTTAGATCAGTTAGTTTCAGTGTCATGCTCAGTGCTGTCTCTGGAGGTAATTCTAAGA
>NW_008694714.1:0-211 GCF_000695815.1 Acanthisitta chloris
TCACTCCCTTTTTATGGCTCCCCTGTTAGGACTGCAATGCAATTGCTTTATTAAATAAACTCATTTAGCGTAGGTGGGCTAGAGCAGCTGTAAAGTATGTAACCTGGGCCTAAGGGAGGAAGAAAGGCTTTGCTCCACTGAAGGTTTGTAGAATTAAAGCTACACTTCAAACAGTGTGAAAGTTTTGTCAATTACTGCCAGGGGAGAAAAA
>NW_008694715.1:0-211 GCF_000695815.1 Acanthisitta chloris
CTCTTTGCCAACTATGGTGGAGCAGATTCAGGTCAGTTGTGTGCAGAGTTTATTTTCATTGTGGGATTAACTTTTCTCAGAATTAAACCCAAACCACTAAAGATGCAAAGTGGTTTTGTTTTCTGTAGTTTATAATATGTAGTATACATACTCTAATACTTTTTTTCTTTGCTACACAGAGGGTGGTGGTGGTGGTGGCAAGAAGGGAGGC
>NW_008694716.1:0-211 GCF_000695815.1 Acanthisitta chloris
GTTAGAATCAGCATTAATGAGACCATGATGGTGTTACTGTCTCTTGTGACACAGAAAGATTTTCAAACCCTCACAAACCACTGACATAATTTTTAAGTGGCATGTATTTAAGTCTATTTTGAACTGAGAATGTCTTTGAGAGCCTCTTAAGTTGTAGCCCACAGACCCTCCTGGGATCACAGGCCACAGCTTGAACCATTGGTGGAAAAGG
>NW_008694717.1:0-211 GCF_000695815.1 Acanthisitta chloris
ACTTTTATAATGCAACCTGGAAAGGTCTCGGAAATAAGCAACACTTTCTGCTAATCCCAAGTGGTACTGCTTGTTCTTTTCCCAATGTCAGGTAACTTTGCCAGGCATTCTCTCCTTGCCCAAGACCACAAGACCTCTCTCTGAAAAGCAATCAAGTGCATCCTCTGCACAGATGTGCAAGGAAATGCACACACAAGCACTGCTGTTCAGC
>NW_008694718.1:0-211 GCF_000695815.1 Acanthisitta chloris
ATTGCCTATGCTCTCTGCCAATTATTAGATCTGCCATTTTTCTGTACATTCCTGAAGGCTTCTGATGAAGCAAGGAAACAATTCTTTTTATGTACACTGAATTCTAACAGGGAGGATTTTGTCATGAGAAAAGTGAAAAAGCTGAAATGATATTACAAGGCTTCTGTTGAATTTACATAAAAAATTGAAGCTGGCAAGAGATGAGAAACTA
>NW_008694719.1:0-211 GCF_000695815.1 Acanthisitta chloris
CCCTGCAGTTACCAGGAAAGATTGGTTGCAGGAACAAATGTCCTTGGATTAGGGAACTTCTTGTATTACGGGACTGTGTCACACAGGGCTTGACCCAGTAAATGAATTAGGGTTTAAGCTAAAAAACCAGTGTGAAAAACCTAAAGGATAATTGCTTTATGCTTAACAAACCCTTCACAATGCACTTTTGGAAAACTAAACAGACAAGAGT
>NW_008694720.1:0-211 GCF_000695815.1 Acanthisitta chloris
GTAGAGTTAATTTTCTTCACAGAAGCTCGGATGGCGCTGTGTTTTGGATTAATGCTTGAGCACAGAGCTGATAATGTGGAGATGGCTTAGTTATTGCTGAGAAGAGCTTATCCAGAGCCAAAGTCTTTTCTTCTTTTTGTACTGCCATGCTGGCGAGAAAGTTGCAGGTGCATGGACACTTGAAGGGAGACACAGCTGGGACAGGGGACCC
>NW_008694721.1:0-211 GCF_000695815.1 Acanthisitta chloris
TATGTAGTACTTTGGGAGCTTTTTACAGAAAAAATACATTTATAATGATATAGTATGTAGAAATAAATAAGGGATATGAAGAGTTGAGGTCCTGGAAGTAATAGACCTGAGTTTGTGATACTCCCCTGAAAAAATTTGCTCACACTGGGGGAAAATTCAATGGGTCATGTATGTTTGTGACTGGATTCATGCTGTGTCTCATGATTTATCA
>NW_008694722.1:0-211 GCF_000695815.1 Acanthisitta chloris
ATTCCAAGGCATGGTCTTTGATTTTGTGACACAGCAAGTATTTGACATCAGCATCATGATTCTTATTTGTCTTAACATGGTTACCATGATGGTAGAAACTGATGACCAGAGTAAAGAAATGGAAAATATTTTATACTGGATAAACCTGGTGTTCATTGTCCTTTTTACGGGAGAATGTGTCCTAAAATTGATTTCACTTCGCCATTACTAC
>NW_008694723.1:0-211 GCF_000695815.1 Acanthisitta chloris
CAACCCTGAAAATGTTATTCAAAATTACGAAGTTGAAATATGTCTGCACACACAGCACTGTATTCTCATGTTACCATGTTGTGCAGAACAAGACGTGTCTCATATATACGTATGTCATGCTGTATCAACAGACATTGCTACTAGTGGCCCTAGCAACTTCCTCACCCCATCACATATACTGACGTAAAGAATGTTTAAAAGAAAGATACAT
>NW_008694724.1:0-211 GCF_000695815.1 Acanthisitta chloris
ACAAGGAAGGCCCAGAGAATATGTCTCTGAAGAAAGCAAATTCAGACAGAAGCTTAAACAGAGTGATTATGAAGGAGGATACTCTGAGGCTCCAAACAGGATGGAGGCAGACAACGAAGGAAAGTTATGAAATATGTCAGCAGTATGAAGCAGAATTTGTGGAAGAAGCAGAGGAAAAACACTGACAGTCGGAGATCTGCAGTCAATGGAA
>NW_008694725.1:0-211 GCF_000695815.1 Acanthisitta chloris
CCAAAACCTACCAGGGACCCCCAAAATCCACGAGGGACCCCCAAAACCTACCAGGGAGGGAGGTCAGAGCCCCCCAAGAACCCCAAAACTGATGAGGCAAAGACTGGAGAACCCCCAAATCCACAGGGAAAGACACCCCAAACCCTCCAGGAACCCCAAAACTGACCCAAGGGAGAACTGTGAACCCTCCAAAGCCACAGGGACCCCAAAA
>NW_008694726.1:0-211 GCF_000695815.1 Acanthisitta chloris
CAGTTTATTTTCTAATTATTCCAGGTTTTACTAAAGAAGCCAATCAGAGCAAGATTCCTTTGAAAATGATCTAGTTTCAAGTTTTTGCTCTCTCTTTTCTGAATCATGTCCTACATGATAGTTTCAATTATTTATTACAAGGCAATGGTAAAAAAGTGTTAATTAGCAAAGATGAAAAAGACCGACTCAATGGGAGCTCCTGTAAAGGAGC
>NW_008694727.1:0-211 GCF_000695815.1 Acanthisitta chloris
GCTGTAGCTCCACCAGGGAGTCTGTGCAGGTGCAAGGTGTATGTGGTCAATTAACCCAGACCAATTAACCAATCCAGATACTTGTACTGAATAAAAGAACTAAAGCACAACAACAGGAATATTTTGCTAGTAATTTCGGGAGCCACGGAAGGTCCTAGGTCATCTACATAGTACAGTTTCTTTTCCAGAAACAAACAAGACAGAGAATTTC
>NW_008694728.1:0-211 GCF_000695815.1 Acanthisitta chloris
CCCAGAACTGACCATCACTGCCCACCCCTGCCCGCTCCGGCCGCGGGGGCTGTGCCCCCCGCTCAGGGGTGTTGCCCCACGCCAGGGGTCACCCATGGTCCGGGGGGGTCACTCTGGCATGGGTCACTGTGGGGTGGCCACAGGGCGTCCCACAAATCCTGAGGCCATGCGGGGGGAGATACTGAACTGACCACTGACTGACCACTGACCC
>NW_008694729.1:0-211 GCF_000695815.1 Acanthisitta chloris
CACTTCCTGTCTCTCAGGGGTCACTTATGGTTCTGGGGTCACTCAGAGGTCGCTTTGGGGTCACTTATGGTCTCTCAGGTGTCACTTCCTGTTTCTTAGATGTCACTTCCTGTCTCTGTGATGTTACTTCCTGTCCCTTAGATGTCATTTCCGGTCTCTCAGGAGTCACTTCCTGTCTATTAGAGGTCACTTCCTGTCTCTCAGGGGTCAC
>NW_008694730.1:0-211 GCF_000695815.1 Acanthisitta chloris
GTAATCTTGAAAGATCCTCAGTGGGTTTGGGTGTTGAGTTTTCCTAGCTCAGCCCTCTCCTACTCTGAGCCCATCCCCTCCATTCCCAAGCCTGATTGAGAAGCACCTCCCAAACGCCTTCCAGAGGTCCATCTCCTTGCAGCTGTCTTTTCCCATGGCTCTCTGTGTTGTGCAGGTAGGTGAGGCTGCCAAGGGGCTTCACAGCTGACAG
>NW_008694731.1:0-211 GCF_000695815.1 Acanthisitta chloris
CCCTTGGTTCCATGAGACCCTGCAGTGACACCATAGTTCCTGAGCACCATGAGGTCTCTCAGTGTCACAGGGTTGAGTTGGCTCCATGAGGCCCCTCAGGGACACAGTACATCTTAGCAATATGAGGTCCCAAAGTATCACAGGGTCCCTGCATACCAGCTAGCCAAACCTTTTCCTATTGATCCATCTCAGCAAGCAGAGGAATTAGTGC
>NW_008694732.1:0-211 GCF_000695815.1 Acanthisitta chloris
CCATGGCACTAAGTGCCACATCTACTTGCATCTTGAATACCTCCATGAATGTGGCACTCTGATTTTTAAATGCTATTGAATGCTTTAATGCTTACAAATTAACCAGAAGGCCATTTTGCTTTACTTGTATTTTTCACTTTTTCTAAGATAGGCTTAGAGATTGTCTCTTAAAGTAAAGTGATGTTCCTTAGAAACAGAATCATCAAGGTTG
>NW_008694733.1:0-211 GCF_000695815.1 Acanthisitta chloris
TTTTTTTTTAGGATCCATGTATCCCAGGTGCTGGAGCAGCAGGAACAGGCAAAGCTTCACTTCCAACACTTTTGTCCCTCCTAAGCAGCAAATCCATAAGGAATTAGAAGCTCTGGATGCAGCAGGAAAAAAGTTAGGGAAGCTCCAAGTTTTAATCCAGGAAGAATTTCCAGCTGGATTTATTTTGGCAGCAGGATAAGGTTTTTTTCCC
>NW_008694734.1:0-211 GCF_000695815.1 Acanthisitta chloris
AGCCCCATCCAACCTGATCTTGAATCCAGGTACCTGTGTGAGGTACTTTATTCTCTAACTTTGCTGCCCTCCAAAACCTGTGGGTATTCTTCAGCCAGGCCATGGCATGGGAAATATGCCTTGATTTCAAGTCCTGCTGATGGTGTTAGCTACACAAACTCCTAGCAGATCAACTGAGGCCCAAGCTGTTAATTTTTGAAATGCCAGAGGA
>NW_008694735.1:0-212 GCF_000695815.1 Acanthisitta chloris
CCTTGCGTAGTTTGGCCAGGAGACGCGATGCCCATTTCTGCTTGACCTCGGGTTTTTCGCCCAGCAGCTCGTCCTTGACGGCTCTTTCCTCCTCCTTGGACATCCTCTTCTCGTGTTTCTTGAAATATTTGCGTTTCCGGGCCTGGAGGTTGAACCAGGTGTAGGAGAAGGCCCTGACGTGGGGCAGCAGCGCCTCGATGAAGGGGTGGAAC
>NW_008694736.1:0-211 GCF_000695815.1 Acanthisitta chloris
CCCCACAATGACAGGCAAGAAGAGACATACAGCTAATTCTTTCCCATGAAAGACTTCTCGGGCTTGGATCTGTAGTTAACTCTTCTGTACACAGAAACCATGTTCATCTTTTTGTTACTAAGGATAGGAGGAGTTGTACTGCAAGTTTGAAATACTGTTCAGGGTATTTCAAATTTGAGTTTGAGTTAAGAGTAAGTTTGTATGAACTCTA
>NW_008694737.1:0-212 GCF_000695815.1 Acanthisitta chloris
CTCTGGGACCCCCAAAATGGGCCTGGGACCCCCCAAAATGGATTAGGGACCCCCAAATTTGGGGTGTCCTCACCGATGTGGAGTTGACGTCGGATTCTCTCGAGGCTTCGCTGCCGATACTGAGCCTGAGCCGCGTGAACGCGCCCGGAGACACCCCAAAACTGCTGGGACAGCACCCCGTGCTGGGGGACCCCAAAAATGGGTCATGGGGA
>NW_008694738.1:0-212 GCF_000695815.1 Acanthisitta chloris
TCCACCTGTCCTGCTGGCAGCTCGGCGCTGTCAAAGCGCACCTCAAACGTCTGGGTGCCACGGTAGTGCAGGTGCTTCACTGGCTCCAGGTCCAGGCTGAAACCTTGAACAGATGAAAGCAAAGCAGCTCAGATATACAACAACATGTTCAGGCCATACAGCTGTCCTGGTTGGCAGCTCTGGGAAAAAAACCCATGCTATGCTGCTCCCTG
>NW_008694739.1:0-212 GCF_000695815.1 Acanthisitta chloris
GCCAAGGACAAGGACAGGGACAACAGCTCATATAACAGAGCAGATGGAGATGGTTTCTCCTTGCTGAAGGCCCAGCCCTAAAGTTCAGTATGTGACAGCATTGCATGAACCGAATCCTTTTTTTTCCCCTGAGTGTCTTGAGTTACAGCAAAATCACAGAAAAAGTAAATGATGTCTAGCTGGGGCAATTCTTCAGGATGCAGTTCACCTCA
>NW_008694740.1:0-212 GCF_000695815.1 Acanthisitta chloris
TCCACTGCACAGTCGATTTTTGACCTACAGGTCAGAATCACACAACACACCTGATCACATTTAAACTCAATGCCAAACTCAGGTGACTCTGGGATGGCTCCTGCCTCCCTCTGTGCATCTTCATGCTGAACCTCCAACCTGCCCTTTGCAGTTCACACCCCAGGGTACACCCTGCTCCACACAACCCTCAGGAACCAGGATGCATCCAGGTA
>NW_008694741.1:0-212 GCF_000695815.1 Acanthisitta chloris
GGTGATGCTCTGTAGGGATGCAGAACTGTGCCCAACTTTGGGGTGTCCCATCTGGAAGCCAATCCGGAGCGTTGTGTCCCCCCAGTGCTGGGACTGTCCCATCCTGGCACTCAGGGTGGGCAGTGCACATGGTGACACAGTCAAGGCCACACCATGGTCCCACCACGGCCAGTGCCCAATGGTTTGGCACTGGTTGGGGCTGGGTGGGGAAC
>NW_008694742.1:0-212 GCF_000695815.1 Acanthisitta chloris
CTTGTACTTACCCTACCATTACACGGCACTAAAGTGTTGTAGTAAATTCCTGCTCCATAGCTCTGTATAGCAGTTATCTGTTTTGGCCCAAAAACTTTAAGGAGGGAATAATGACTCCTGTTTTTTAACAAGTTCATCATGTGTCAGGTCACAGAGTCATCAACAGCAAACACGAAGTCCAGCATATTGTTCTGTGGAAGAGGAGAAGTGTT
>NW_008694743.1:0-212 GCF_000695815.1 Acanthisitta chloris
GCAGCCCTTTCCTAGAAAAAGGTGAAGTGGAAGTTTATTTTCCTCCCATTTCCCATGGCAGAGTGGGTGGCTGCAGCTCTGCCCTGGGGCCCCTGCTCCCCTGGGATGAGATGGCACCAGAATGGCAGCAGGTTGGCCCATGTACACCCACACCAGTCCCCAGTCCTGCCTGGGACCAAAGGGACACAGTGACCACTGTGCCAAGGCTGAAG
>NW_008694744.1:0-212 GCF_000695815.1 Acanthisitta chloris
ACACAGACGCTCTCTGCCCGGAAGCCCCCACCCGGGCACTGCAGGGAGCCGCCTCAATGCCACACACGGACAAGGAGAAAGAGGCCCCCCGGCAGCACAGATTCCCCCGTTCCTTGCCTCAAATAGTCGCCGCTTCCAACTCCTCCTCTCCTCTAAATTATGCACCAAGCAACATGAAAACATCCACCATGGTAGCTAAGCTGCTCAGCACA
>NW_008694745.1:0-212 GCF_000695815.1 Acanthisitta chloris
GGATACATATCCACCTTGAAAGAAACACTTGGGATGTTTGGGATGAGCCCCAGGGGGTGGGAATGCTGTGGGATGGAGAGTCCAGCCTGTGCATTCCCCAGGGCCACCCCTTGTCTGGTAGGATTTTTGGATGGTCACAGTGCTGGGATGCTGGAGTAACATTCCAGTGGATTTTTGAGGTGCTTGGGATGAGCCCCATGGAGTGGGAATGC
>NW_008694746.1:0-212 GCF_000695815.1 Acanthisitta chloris
CCACATTTTCTCTAGCCTTCCTTTTATATGTGGCAAAAATAAGGAAGGAAGGGAGGAGTAGCAAATGAGGCAAGGAGGAAAGAATGAAGAGGAGAAGGATATAAGAGGAAAGGAAGGAAGGAATGAAGACCTGGCATGTAAGGAAGGAGCCAAGGTTCTTTTGCAAACTGAAAACACTTTGCAACAAATTCATAGAATCATAGAATCAACCA
>NW_008694747.1:0-212 GCF_000695815.1 Acanthisitta chloris
GAGGAGGGGCTAAAACAGGAAGGGGAGTAGACAAAACAGGAAGGGGAGGGGCTAAAGGGGGAGAGGATATGGAGGAAGGAGGGGCTAGTGGAGGAAGAGGAGGGGCTAGTGAAGGAAGGGGAGGGGCTAAAAGAGGAAGGTGAAAGGATATGGAGGAAGAGGAGGGGCTAATGGAGGAAGGGGAAGGGCTAAAACAGGAAGAGGAGGGGCTA
>NW_008694748.1:0-212 GCF_000695815.1 Acanthisitta chloris
ATCACACAGTTCTCATTTGTGTGCCCACCAGTAGCCTTTATGATGAATACCTTTTACTTATTTAGACACTGAGAGATCCCAAATAATAATTCTGATGCATTGATGAGGCCACAACACTTAAGAGTAGTTTGGGTGTATTCTCTCTTCAATCCAAAAGTAACCTCCAATGGGTTGTGGGTAGCACAAGAAGGTGAGGCAGGACCAGCACTTGG
>NW_008694749.1:0-212 GCF_000695815.1 Acanthisitta chloris
TCATAAGGGTCCTCTGTGCCCTGGGGGACTGAGCACCTTGGGGTCCCCATGTGTCCTGGGGTCCTTTGTGTGCTAGGGTGATCCCTGCACCCCTGGGGACTACATGGCTTGAAGGGTCCCATGTGCCCTGGGGGACCACATGCCTTGAGGTGCCCTACATGCCCTGCAGGCCTGTACATCCTAGCGGGGTCCATGTGCCCTGGGGGACTTGT
>NW_008694750.1:0-212 GCF_000695815.1 Acanthisitta chloris
ATCTTGTCTTTAGCACATAACAACACAAAGCATTTATTTCTAATAGGATTCTTGTATTTTTTTGAAGATGGTTGTGCTGTCAAAGACTGCAGCAAACTTGCACACATGACTTGTTTACTGTGGTGCATTGAAATCTCTGCTAAAATCAAGACTTGTGCTTTTGTTTCCTGGTCATGTTTGTTCAAGGTTCTTTGTGATGCAGCAGCTCTGGT
>NW_008694751.1:0-212 GCF_000695815.1 Acanthisitta chloris
CAGGAGCTGCACGCAGGGCTGGAGCTGCCCTGCTGAGCTGGACACAGGCTGAGAGCTGGGGCTGTGCAGCCTGGAGGAGCTCCGGGGAGCCCTTGGAGCCGCTCCAGTGCCTGGAGAGGGGCTTGGACCCGGCAGGGAGGGACAGCACAGGGGGGAAGGCTTCCCACTGCCGGAGGGCGCAGTGAGATGGGATCTCGGGAAGCGATTCCTCC
>NW_008694752.1:0-212 GCF_000695815.1 Acanthisitta chloris
GGAAGTAGAATGCACTTAAGAAGTCAGTAAGTTTCATAGTGCTAATGGATCACTCATAAGCCTACAGGAAGAACTTTGGACAGAGAAATGAACAGTTCTGGTCAGAAGCTTAATACTGGCCCTATCCAAAAGATAATACAACTCTAGTTGCTGGCTGAACTGTAGCAACACATAACAGATTCAACCCTTTGATGTTTCTGGTACACTTCTGG
>NW_008694753.1:0-212 GCF_000695815.1 Acanthisitta chloris
CAGGTTATATTGCTAGAAAAGTATAGTCAAAAGTGGTTAATTGATATTCATGGCATACTGCCAGACAGATTTTTCTTTTCTAAACAAAAGTGAAGTGTCTGCTCTTCATAACACATTTTAATATTTCATTAAAAGGAAGCATGTTTGAAAATGGAAATGTGAACCCCATTATTCATGAAAAATGGAAATATTCTGGCCCAAAAGAGCAGCCC
>NW_008694754.1:0-212 GCF_000695815.1 Acanthisitta chloris
CACTTGGGCATATTGGCTTTATTTTCTGCTGTCCTTCTCAAGTAGGATCACAGGCTCTGGCTTTCCTGTATCAGTGTGTACTGAATGTTTAATTTTTAGACAAAAACCCAAGTCAACATGGAATGTTTGAAGAACAGACATTGCTCGCAGGCAATGCAGGCAAGCACTGTTCACTGAAGCTAAGCCCCAGTCCAATGCACACATTCCCTCTA
>NW_008694755.1:0-212 GCF_000695815.1 Acanthisitta chloris
CTCTTTCTTGCCCTTTCCTTCTTCTTCTCCTGTGAGAGCGCACGATGCCGGTTGCGAGGAAAAAAAAAAAAAGAAAATCGGTGGAAATCGCCCCCCAAAAGATTCTTATTTTTTGTTTGTTTGCCTAGAAAAGTATTTCGAGTAAAAACTCATCACCCAGAAGAGAAGCCCTCCCACAAAATAAAAAAAATAGGCAAGAATGGTCAAAATAA
>NW_008694756.1:0-212 GCF_000695815.1 Acanthisitta chloris
GTTGTCACTTAAATTCCCTTTTAAATATATTAAGAGGGCGATTTTGCCAGGATACTTGGGAAACACATTTTGGCTCGCACGAGTTAGCAGCAGCCGAGAAGCAGCAGTTTTGCGCCTGGTTGGTGAATTTATCCCCAAAAAGAGCCGATTTATCCCCAAAAAGAGCCGATTTTGGACACGGCGGGAGGCGCCGCGGGGCGCGGCACATGGGC
>NW_008694757.1:0-212 GCF_000695815.1 Acanthisitta chloris
TGCCCTAACATATGCTCCTCATATACCTACAGTTTGCACACTGCTTAAGGAAAGATATTAAATGAGTCAATTATGCAGTAAACTCCCAGGGACAATAGCTTTGTCTTGGTTTTTTTGCAGATAATAAACCTACAGGGTGATTCAAAACAAAACAATTTTTGCTCCTCAGCAACCTGTCTTGGCTCTAAATCATAGAATCACAGAATGGTTTG
>NW_008694758.1:0-212 GCF_000695815.1 Acanthisitta chloris
GCATCACCTGTCTGTGTGTGGCATCACTCATCTGTGGACAGCATCATCTGTCCATGCATGATATCACCTGTCTGTGCATGGTATCACCTGTCCAAGCATGGAATCACCCACCTGTGCATGGCATCATCCATCTGTGTATGGCATCACCTGTCTGTGCATGGTATGACCTATCTGTGCATGGTATGACCTGTTCATGCACGACATCACCTGTC
>NW_008694759.1:0-212 GCF_000695815.1 Acanthisitta chloris
GCCAAGCTGGAGGCAGAGTCAGCTGATGGTGGTCGCCAACACTGACCAACTCCCACACAAGCACTTTGTGGCCTTGGAGGTTGCTCAGGGGTGCCTTGAGCCAGTGCTGGGAAATGGCTTTGGGTACTGCACTGGGTCCAGACTATTAACATTCACTGAGGGTAACATGAATTACTCACAAGACTCTTTTCCAGCACCTGCTGTGGCCCTGC
>NW_008694760.1:0-212 GCF_000695815.1 Acanthisitta chloris
GGCACTGGGAGGGCTCCAGATGTTGGGGACACCAGAGCTGGAGCTCCACCTCCCCCAGGACTCGGAGCCAGGAATGTTTTTGGCCTTCACAGCTTTATTTTCTCCGGGAAAAATCAGCAGATTCCGAATCAGTGTCTGTAGTGAGGACTCCGGGACCGGGAACGCGAGTGCCTGGGGGGGACAGCGTTACTGGGAGGCACTGGGAGGGCACT
>NW_008694761.1:0-212 GCF_000695815.1 Acanthisitta chloris
TCCCCAGGTGTCCCCAGGTGTCCCCAGCCCTCACCTGGCTGCGTTTGTCACCCTCCAGACTGGCCTTGATGTGAGCGTCGTACTCCTGGAACAGGTGGTGATAAGCAGCCTGGAGCTGCACCAGCTTCCTCCTGGGACAGCACAGGGACATCAGGTGGCACCTGTGCCAACACCTGTGTCCCCACAGACACACCTGTACCTCTACCTGTACC
>NW_008694762.1:0-212 GCF_000695815.1 Acanthisitta chloris
GTGGAACTTCATCCAGGTGAGGTATGATCCAGGTGGAACATCCCAGGTGAAGCATCATCCAGGTCCCAGGATGCTGCAGTCTGTTCCTCATGGATCTACCCCAGGGCAAAGAGGGAAACTGAGGCTGGGGATGAGTAGGGATAGGTGGGAATGTGGAATAGAGACCTGAGAGGAATGTGATCTTGGGGATGGGATGGGATGGGATTGATGGG
>NW_008694763.1:0-212 GCF_000695815.1 Acanthisitta chloris
ACAGAACGAAAAAACCTGAGCCTCAGTTAATTACCTCAGGTCCTATGACAGAACAAGGACTCTGTATTAGCTATGAAATTGTCTCCTGGTAAAAGCTGGTCCAGAGTCTCAGTTAGTGCATGTTAACTTTATGACTGGAAATATTTGATATTGGCATCTTTGCTCCTTCCCTTACTTCTGTGTAACAAAACTGATTAATTGTTGGATTTTTT
>NW_008694764.1:0-212 GCF_000695815.1 Acanthisitta chloris
TTATCCAGAGAATAACTTGGTTTGAGTTGGATACTTTTTGACCTTTCCTCACTCAATGAATCTGTGCACATCTATTTTTGTCTTTCAAATGTTTAATGGCATCAGCCTTCCCTGTCTTTGATTCTTTTCTAGCCTTATGCAAGGAATGTCTATAGCAGGTATAGTTCCTAAATGAGACACCTGCCAGTTTGTCTAGTGCTTCTCTTTATTTT
>NW_008694765.1:0-212 GCF_000695815.1 Acanthisitta chloris
TGTCAGCAGTTCTTCTGTGCCTTTGCTCCTTGTATGTAAGAACGTAACAAACCAAAAAATCCCAATCTACACTGTGAATCCTGGAAAAAAATGCATGTTATCTCCTATGTAAACAAATGCCATAATCAGTAATTTTGGTGATGTAACACTGACTGTCTTGTCATTTTAGTTACGTAATTATGGTATTTTCTTTAGCTGGAAAGAGACCTTAC
>NW_008694766.1:0-212 GCF_000695815.1 Acanthisitta chloris
TGGCTTCCTGGGCTGTGAGCACACATTACAGCTCATGGTGAGTTTCTCGTCAAAAGGAGGAGGAGCTGTGTGCGCTGGGGGCACCCCACCGACGGTACCACTGCAGCAGTGCTCTGCCCCGGGGCCCCTCGGCAGGGCAGCCCCTAGGCTAGGAGGTGCCCAGGACAGAAACTAACGGGATATCCCATGGGAGTGCTTCCTGCCGCTGTGCC
>NW_008694767.1:0-212 GCF_000695815.1 Acanthisitta chloris
CAGATTCCATCCTGGTATAGCTTAGGGAAATCTAGGCTTCTTGAGGAATGGATCTGGATCCCAGTGGGGTCCCTGCAGTTTTCCCCAATCCTGTGCTTTCCTGGGATGAGAATCAAGGATCTGGGATTCTTTAAACTTGGTTGCAAAGAGCAGGGCTGTGGGTTTTGGGAAGGGCGCTGATTCCCTTTTTCCTAGCTGAGGGTCTGGAAGCA
>NW_008694768.1:0-212 GCF_000695815.1 Acanthisitta chloris
ACATGAAGATTTTTTGACCATACAGTAGATCCAGTTTCAAGTTCAGCAGTGGCTGAAGAGAAAAGAGACAAGATTCCTGGTGTTACTTTCACAGCAGACAGGGCAAAATAAGGCACTGTAAGAACATTATAGGTAACGTGAGAGACTGCAATCCAGAAAGAGACAAGCTATGAATAAGAACATAGCAAAACTCAAGAACTAACAGCAGAGAA
>NW_008694769.1:0-212 GCF_000695815.1 Acanthisitta chloris
ATTCCACTGAAATTCATTTGGAAGTGACTGTAAATAAGGTTACCTGGGCAGATTTGAAGAATGAATTTCAATGTCCCTTGAAAGCATTTGCTTCTCACTGCAAACAAAAACTGGCCAGAACTGCAGTGCCTGGTGGGTGTGCAGCTAGTCTGCACAGCATAGGAGACCTGTGATGGCACACAGCATTTTTTAAGAGAGCAGCCTAAAATTAA
>NW_008694770.1:0-212 GCF_000695815.1 Acanthisitta chloris
CAAGTCTGACCAGCTCCCATGTGCTCTATCTCCTTTCTCCCAGGCTTTTCAACAGGCATCCAGCTCTGCTTTGCAAACACCTTCCTCAGCCTTAACTAGCTGCCATCAAACGAGTGGTGCTTGCTCAAGTTTGTTCCACACCTGCCTTGCTGCCCTGTCATTTTGGGGCCTGTCACCAGACCCAGGAGCTGATGGGAAGAAGACATAAGTGG
>NW_008694771.1:0-212 GCF_000695815.1 Acanthisitta chloris
GGCGGTGATGAGTTTGCAGGGCAGGAGGACTCTGCCGTTCCGGAGCTGCGATTCCAGCTAGCTGTGGTTCCCGAGCCGCCGCACTGCCTGGCTTGGACGAGCGGCTCTTGATGCAAAAATCACCCGAGGTTCTTCCACTGTTAAAACAGGCTTTGTTAGAATTAGGATAAATGAATGGGGTTGGATTAAAAGAGCTTACAAAGAGAATTAGC
>NW_008694772.1:0-212 GCF_000695815.1 Acanthisitta chloris
TGCATAATGCTCCTCTATTCCAAACCACACACAGCTCTTACAAGATGCTCCTGTGTGGTACAAGGAACAGTAGAGGGTTAATCTCCATTTCTCCCCTGCCCATCCTTTTTCATTTTAGAGATCCAGGCTGCTTTCCTACCAAGAGTATTCTTACATGGGAAAAACAGGATGTGAATCGATCAATGCACATCAGTCATTGTTTGCTCAGAACT
>NW_008694773.1:0-212 GCF_000695815.1 Acanthisitta chloris
GGTTACTTCTAAGTACAGGTCCATCATGTGATTTCATTCACAACCAACTTTTCACACTGAATACCTGAGGGAGAACATGCAGCACAATTCCAACAGACAGTGGAAAGCAGGACTAATGGAGGAAAAGAAACAGAACAGGAAAGGCTCAAAGGAAGATTTTAAAACCTGACAAGTGACATGCAAAAATGAACTGTTTCAGAAAAAGGGGGGGG
>NW_008694774.1:0-212 GCF_000695815.1 Acanthisitta chloris
GAATCCAAGTTGTCACCTTCACCTTTGTTTCAGGCTTCAAATAATTTGCTTTTTAAATTTTTTTTTATTTTTGGGGTTTTTTTAGGGAGTGTGAACTCAGCTTGTGTCTTAGCCTTTATTATTAAGGATATTCTAGAAATCTTTGTTTATCTTAAAGGCAGTAAATTTCTACATGGACTGTTTCAGCACATTTGCTATGTAATCTGTTTTAA
>NW_008694775.1:0-212 GCF_000695815.1 Acanthisitta chloris
CTCGGGGTCCTCCTCCCACCCCACTCTGGCCTCGGGGGCTTCGAGCACCCCGTGAGTATTTTGGGGGGTCCCTGGGGCCTGTCCTCCCTTTTCCACCCCCATTCCCACCCCCTCGTCCTTCCCTCAGGGAATTCCCGACGGATTCCAACTCCAGCAGCGACTTCGAGGTCGCTTTGTGCCCCAGGACCAAGCGAGGACCCCCCCGGGGGGCA
>NW_008694776.1:0-212 GCF_000695815.1 Acanthisitta chloris
TTATGTCTGCACATCATGGTAATGTTTGCATTAAAAGCTAAGCAGAATCACATCTGGTCAAAGATCAGTCAACAATAACCTCACTTGCTAAAGGTCACTATATATATATATATAGTGACCTTTAGCAAGTGAGGTTATTGTTGACTGATCTTTGACCAGATGTGATTCTGCTTAGCTTTTAATGCAAACATTACCATGATGTGCAGACATAA
>NW_008694777.1:0-212 GCF_000695815.1 Acanthisitta chloris
GGAAGACTTTTTGAGGGTAGGTGCTCTTAAATCTCTGTGTTTGCTTAGATTTTGCCTGCATGAAGGCAATTCTGATAGCTGCTTCTCTCAATCTCTTCTCAGGACCTCGACTGGGCTTTGTCACCTCTGCATCCAGCTCTGAATGAGCCTGCCGAGGGAGAGCCCTCCACATTCCCAGTGCCAATAGAGGTAAACCAACCTCTCTTTGCCAG
>NW_008694778.1:0-212 GCF_000695815.1 Acanthisitta chloris
TGCCACCCCATCGACGGGACTGCGGGCTCTGTGCCACCCCACCGATGGGACGGGGGCTGTGTGTCACCCCAACGGCAGAACGGGGGGTCCGTGCCACCCCAGTGGTGGGCGCAGGATAGGGAGTCGGTGCCACCCCAACGGCAGAACGGGGGGTGTGTCACCCCACCGATGGGCGCGGGACAAGGAGTTAGTGCCACCCCAGTGGAGGGCGC
>NW_008694779.1:0-212 GCF_000695815.1 Acanthisitta chloris
AGAAGCCAAACTTCCATTCCTGAAGTTCTTAGAAACGTAAGGTATTCTGTGAAAACTTTGTTTCTACATGTCACATATCCACAATCCATCAAAAAGCACCAAAATTGCGTCTCCTCGTTTGTCTGCTGATGACATTTAAACTTGGTTACAAGAGAGTAGCTAGCTGGGAAGTCTCCTGACAGATTCAGGAGCCATTCTCCATGGCAGAAGCA
>NW_008694780.1:0-212 GCF_000695815.1 Acanthisitta chloris
ACACACACCTGAGCACACACTCACATCACACTCACACGTGCACTCACACACATCTGAGCACACACTCACACGAGTACATACATACACCTGAGCACACACTCACTCACACTCACCTGTGCACTCAAACACCCAAGCACACACTTACATGTGCACACACACGAGTACACATACACACACCTGAGCATACACTCACACGTGCACTCACACACACC
>NW_008694781.1:0-212 GCF_000695815.1 Acanthisitta chloris
TTCTGGGGGCTCGGGGATCCCCCACCCCCCGAGATCCCCCGACTTACCTGCAAGGTGTAGAGGCGCTGGCCGCGGCCATTGCTGTACACCTGCAGGAACATGGCGTGGCCCAGTGGGAACACCTGGCCGGAAGTGCGGGGGACACGTGGGCCGGAAGTGCGGACATCCTTATCACGTGCGTGGAAGGGGCGTGGCTTGAGGCGCGGGGGGTG
>NW_008694782.1:0-212 GCF_000695815.1 Acanthisitta chloris
TTTCAAGGTTGTTTTTGTATCAAACCCCCAAACAGGGTCAAAGCCTGATTGCTATGCTGGCCTAAAGAATAAATGTCAGTGAGCTCATGTGCAGAGGGACTCGTTCTCCTGAGATTGTATGTGCTCAGTAGCTCACTGAAGCTCTACAAAAGACCGATTAGAGTCAGGTCTGACAATCATTTGAATCTCTGTGCACATCAACAACTGTCCTC
>NW_008694783.1:0-212 GCF_000695815.1 Acanthisitta chloris
CCCCTTCTTGGGGAGAATATGATTTGAATGGATAGTCTGTGTAAAGAACACTTTCACAAAAAACCTGGGGGGTTGGGATAGGATGCGTGGCAGAAGTATTTGTAGACTCTGTCATTTAACTCACAGCTCTTACCTTTGGTTTTAACAAATTGAAAGCTCATTATCCAGAAATGTTGGGGTGGTGGAAGCAATTTCCTTAGAAAATGTGTACA
>NW_008694784.1:0-212 GCF_000695815.1 Acanthisitta chloris
TTCCCTTCCCTTCCCTTCCATTCCTCTTTTCCTTCCCTATTCCCTTCCCTTCCATTGCTTATTCCTTTCCCTTCCATTCCCTCTGTTCCTTATTCCCTTCCCTTCCCTTCCTGCCCCTTCCATTTCTTATTCCCTTCCCTATCCCTTCCCATCCTTATTCCCTTTGCTTTTCCCTTCCCTTATCACCCTTCCCTTCCCTTATTCTTTTCCCA
>NW_008694785.1:0-212 GCF_000695815.1 Acanthisitta chloris
GAGGATGACTCGATTCGGAGGCTGTTCCCAAGGAAACAGCAGGTATTACTGCTGGCCGGGGAAGCCCTTCCCGTGCAGGAAGTGCAGCGGGGGGTGGTGGTGTGGGGTGTAGAAAGGAAGCGAAAACCTCTCTCTTTTCCACTCACTGTCAGAAAACCCATTTGCCCGAATTAAACCTCAGCTATTCGCGATTTAAAGCCCAGCTTCAGCCC
>NW_008694786.1:0-212 GCF_000695815.1 Acanthisitta chloris
AAAATCTTCCCAATATCTAATCCAAACCTACCCAAGTCTTTATTCCTTGTCCTATATTTTCATATCTTCTATCTTTCATAGTTTAATTTTCTTTCCACTTGTTTAGTTGCAACAGCTGTGTACCAGGTCATGAGGGAGGTCTATGTAAGTTTGAACTAGGTCATAGATTCTTAAATGATGTAAAGACTAACAAACAAGAGAACATCTTTTTT
>NW_008694787.1:0-212 GCF_000695815.1 Acanthisitta chloris
CCCTCACTCACTGGTGTCCATGCCCCCCTCCCAATGGGTGTCCCTGTCCACCTACTTACTGATGTGTTGCTCTCACCAGTGTTCCCCCACCTACTGCTCTCTCCCTAACCCTAACCCTAACCATCCCCCCCACGGATGTCTTCCCCCACTGGTGTCCCTGTGCCCCCCTCAGTGCCCCCTGTGTCCCTGCACAGCTGCTGTGGGTGCTGCTG
>NW_008694788.1:0-212 GCF_000695815.1 Acanthisitta chloris
TGGGGGGGTCTCTGCTGACCCTGGGGGTCTCTCCTCACCGTGGGGGTCTCTGCCCCCTTTCCCCCCACAGGTAAGAAGAAGAAGAAAACTCGTGGGGATCACTTCAAGCTCAGATTCCGAAAAAACTTCCAGGCACTGCTGGAGGAGCAGGTGGGGCCAGGGGGGTGAGGGACCCCAATTTTGGGCTGATTTTTGACTATTTTGCCCCAGTT
>NW_008694789.1:0-213 GCF_000695815.1 Acanthisitta chloris
AAGAGGGAGAGGAAAAGGGAGAGGAAACTAAAGGAGAGAGGAAGAGAGTGGGAGAGAAAAGGGGAACAGAGAGAGAGAGGAGGAAAGAGGGAGAAGAAAAGGGCGAGGAAAAGGGACAGAGGGAAAGGAAAACGCAGCGGAGAAGGCAGAGGGAGCCGCTGTCGGCCGAGCATCCCGCGGGGGGGTCGGGGCGGCGCTGCCCATGCACATTCT
>NW_008694790.1:0-213 GCF_000695815.1 Acanthisitta chloris
TTTTTCAAAGACAAAATCAATAGTAATTAACTTACTTTAGAGCACATAAAATGATGCTGGATATTTCTAAAATCTTTCTCTTGCTAATGGTGGCTGAAAGGCAGAGACGCAGTAGAGTTTCTGGTGACAGGACCTTCTAAAATGGGTTTTAAGAAACATGTTAGTGAATCCAGATACAGTTCATTCCGTTCTAGATTCAAGAAGGCTGCCTAT
>NW_008694791.1:0-213 GCF_000695815.1 Acanthisitta chloris
AAAAAACTGTAGAACTATGATATTTTGTTGCTTTTGCATGAGAAGAAGAATGTGATAGAAACATTAATAGCTTTTATTTTTTTTCTGAAAGGAAAGAAAACAAAAGTCAGCATCTGGATTCAACCAATATAAACAAGGAACTCTATTCTTAACACACATAAACTGGTATCATTCTGTGTCCTAGACTAACCTGTTGCTTAAGATCATCTTTAC
>NW_008694792.1:0-213 GCF_000695815.1 Acanthisitta chloris
GACCAGTTTGGGTTCGGATCCAACTGGTTTGGAGTCAGCTCCGACCAGTTTGGACTCAACCCCAACTGGTCTAGACTCAACTCCAACCGGTCTAGACTCAACTCCAACTGGTCTAGACTCAACTCCAACTGGTTTCGACTCAACACCAACTGGTTTCGAGTCACCACCAACTGGTTTGGCCTCACCTCCAACCACTTTGGGGTCAACTGGTTT
>NW_008694793.1:0-213 GCF_000695815.1 Acanthisitta chloris
TCCCCCCTTCATGACCCCTCCATGACCCACCTTGATCCTCTGGACCCCTCCTGTGACCCCACCGTCACCCTCTGGGACCCCCATGGGACCCCCTGATGACCTGCCTTAACCGCCTGGGACCCCCCCCATGACCTTCCTGGACCTTTTGGGCCCCCCTGGATCTCCCTTGGGACTCCCCATGGCTGCTGTGACATCATTGTCGTGTCACTTCCC
>NW_008694794.1:0-213 GCF_000695815.1 Acanthisitta chloris
AAAATCAATGACCTCGTTCACGGCCACCACCAGCCCACGGGACCTTCCCTGCTGTGCTTGGGCTCATTCCCAGGCTCTGCTGTGCAGTCAGGCTCTTCCTCATCCCATTCCACACACCCAAGACCTAATGGGCCTTCCAAGATCAAAGTTTCAAGAGATACCTTGAGTTTTAATCCTAGAATCATGGAAAATCCTGAGTTGGAAGGGACCCAC
>NW_008694795.1:0-213 GCF_000695815.1 Acanthisitta chloris
ATCCCTCCAGTGCCAACTCCTCCTTGGCATCCTCCTCAGCCTCCTGGGTCTCCTGCTATGACCTCCCTGTGCTCCTCCTCTGCAAGGTACTCTGGGATTTCAACACTTGCTCCAAGTTGTGTCCTCTAACTCAGGAAAATCCAATTCTTTCCAAAGCAGCAACTTCCCAAAACGATGGAAAGATATTCCATCCCTGGAATTGTTCATTCCAGG
>NW_008694796.1:0-213 GCF_000695815.1 Acanthisitta chloris
CCACTGACTGGAAAAGGGGAAACATAAGTCCCATTTTTAAAAAGGGGTATAAGGAAGACCTAGGGAACTACAAGCTGATTAGACTCACCTGTGTGCCCAGCAAAATCATGGAGCATATCCTCCTGGAAATTATGCTAAGACACATGGTAAATAAGATGATTTGTGACAGACAACATGACTTCAGTGAGGGCAAATCATGCCTGACAAATTTGG
>NW_008694797.1:0-213 GCF_000695815.1 Acanthisitta chloris
CCAGGGAGGCTCCGGGGGAAAGAGGAGCAGGGAAGAGCTCATTAGGCAGGGAGGGAACAGCTGGACACGGAGTATCCCAAGGGCTCCGTGATCGGAGAGCAGCAAATAAACCTCCTGAATCCCTTTTTTTTTTTTGGGAGGCAAAGAAATGCTGAGGGAGGAGTTCAGAGGGAGCTGTGGAAAGCTGCAGAGCTCCCAGTAAGGTCTGTGCTG
>NW_008694798.1:0-213 GCF_000695815.1 Acanthisitta chloris
AGTTAATTAAGTCATTCTATCGCCACAAGAAGGGGCCTTCATTTTCTCAGAAATCAGGTATTAAGGATTGAAGCTTGTTATAGTAGAGTATTATTCTAATTCTTCATATTTCATGTTGGCACAACAGTAGAAGAGAAGCTGAGCTGCACACCGTTAACTGTGGGGGACCATGGATAAATGGACTGGGTTCAAGTGGCTAAATATTTTTTTTTT
>NW_008694799.1:0-213 GCF_000695815.1 Acanthisitta chloris
CATGCTCGCACCGGAACAGCCAAAGCCACATTTGGCCTCAGAAGCTGAGAGAAATTACCTGATCAGGCAAGTTCTCAGATGAGAAGTTCCAATGTAACCCAAAGCTTTGCATCTAGATACGGGCCTTGGGTCCCAGGGCCTACTGTTTTCCAGCAGCTCTGAGAAACTGTTCTTAGTGTTTCTACCTCTCTGCATCCCTTCGTTTTTGTATCA
>NW_008694800.1:0-213 GCF_000695815.1 Acanthisitta chloris
ATTATTTTAGAGTGATGACAGAACATCTTTTTCTTGATGCCTTTACAACATAGTACAGCTCTCCAATTTTGCCTTCTTTTAATTTTATTTTCACATGCCATTTTATATCACAATGTTAAAATGGCTAATAACCAGTGACTATACTGTATAAAACATTGATATTTCTCTAAGACTATGGGATGTATTTATATTCATTTAATATATGAAATATAT
>NW_008694801.1:0-213 GCF_000695815.1 Acanthisitta chloris
GTCTTGATTCTCCTCCCAAAACAAACAAAGGGCTAAAATGTACAGGCTGCACATATTAATAGATCACAGTATAGCTTGAATTAATGATAGAGATGGTCAGGCCTATAATTAGGCAAGCAGTTATCTTAGAGCAAAAGTGGTACAGCCCATATCCATTGCATTTCTTGAACCATCTGTTTTATTTTTTTCTAGTCTGCATGTGTGTGTGTGTGT
>NW_008694802.1:0-213 GCF_000695815.1 Acanthisitta chloris
CCATGTGTTTTTGTATATCATCACGATCTGCTCTCGCAGCCACGACCGCACAGGGTCCAGGAGGTTCTGTCTCCTTCGGAAAAGCTCTGCCCAGAGCTCGGGCAGGATGCCACCCACGGCGTCTGACTCTGCAGCCCGCTGCTCATCCAGAGAGAGTGTCCCCTGTGAGGCAGAGGCTGCAGGGCTGTGGGAGTTTTCAGCCTGGCTGCCAGG
>NW_008694803.1:0-213 GCF_000695815.1 Acanthisitta chloris
AGAGCAGCCTGTGGGGAGACAGGGCAGGGATGTCAGTGGGAGGGGAAGGGGGGCTGCAAGGGGACCCCATGGCTGGGACAGGGGAAGCAAATCTGTCCCCAGCACAGTGTGATGTTACCTTGCTGCAGCGGTACGAAGCAGATTCTACCACCTCCCAACCACAGGGACAAGTGATGCAACCACCATTGCTGGACATGTTGATGATGGCTGCCT
>NW_008694804.1:0-213 GCF_000695815.1 Acanthisitta chloris
CTGTCTTTGTCCTGTCACTTGCTGTCCTGTGACAAATATGTGGAGTGAGGTCCTAAATATCCATGCAGTGGCTCCTCCTGAGACACTCAGGTCCACAAAGCACACATCCACTTGTGTACAGCAGTCTGTGTGAGGTCAAGCCCATGGAATATTCTGCGGAGTGCTTTATTCTGAAACAACTCTGTCTCAAACAGCTGATAGCAACTTGTTGCA
>NW_008694805.1:0-213 GCF_000695815.1 Acanthisitta chloris
CCCTGCTCTGGGCAGGGACACCTCACAAATAGTGAGGAGCAGTTACCTGACAAGGAACCAGAGAGAAAGGCACAACATACAACAGGAAGAGGAACATATTCAACTCTAAGTGCTAGAAGTTGCTTTTAAGTACATCCATTTACCTCTGCAGAAAGAGACCTTCAGGTAAAGTGAAAGGAAATATCACATATGAAACCTTTTTATACCAAAAAA
>NW_008694806.1:0-213 GCF_000695815.1 Acanthisitta chloris
TTCCTGCCCAAAAGCCCCAGGGTACTGTCAGTCTCACTCAGGAATCTGTGCCTTCCCATGGGCAGATAAGGCCCCAGCATATCAGCAGCACAGTGCTTTGGGAATGCATGAGCCCATCAGGCTTTCAGTCTTGCCACGCAGAGGTTGTATGGGAAGTTCTCTTCGTTTCTGTGCAGGTTCTGCTAAAAAAGGAGCAGGACAGGATAGCTTTAT
>NW_008694807.1:0-213 GCF_000695815.1 Acanthisitta chloris
AGAAGTTTTAAACTATATTTTGCAGGCATTTTCCTTTTTTATGGAAGCCAATGGAAATAGGTCATGGAACTTCATTATAGTTAGAGTTGAGATGTTAGAGCAAATTTATAAGGATGGGGGTATTTCTACCTTTTCAGAGTGGTTCAAACTGTCTGAAGCTTCCCTGTTGGCTTTTATTATCTCAGCAATCCCTGGCTCATCTCTGTGAGAATT
>NW_008694808.1:0-213 GCF_000695815.1 Acanthisitta chloris
ATATTACATATATTCATCTCTGGGGACTGACAGATCCACAGGTAGCATTAGAAGGAAATTTCCTGATCTTTATCCCCTGGCAGATCCCACTCAAACATAAATGTTTTTATCTGCTGAAAAGCTGAAGCTCAGGCTGGTGAATAAGGCAGAAGGATAATCTGCTCCTGAGGCAAATCATATAAATTCCCTTTCCTTCCATTTCCCCCTGTCTAA
>NW_008694809.1:0-213 GCF_000695815.1 Acanthisitta chloris
TTTTTTTCTATGCAGCAATGCTTCAAGGCATCTTATAACTCTCCTGAGCAACCTATGGCTTGAAGAAACAACTTCTAACTCAGTCTTTCCTTACAGGTTGCTGCTGCCTGCAGAAATAGAGCTCCCAGTCACCTTATGCCTCTGAAGCATCAGGTGTGTATATAGAAGGAATCCTGGTAATGGTCAGAATTACAAGGGGAGAGAAGAAAAAAA
>NW_008694810.1:0-213 GCF_000695815.1 Acanthisitta chloris
AGGAGGAAATTTAAATGCAAGTTCTCAAGTAAAACAAAACAAAAGGTTAAAAAGCTGCTCCTGCAGCAAAAGTAAATGGCTAAACCCGAAGCTTTTTGAGCTTCTAACGTACCAAACCGGAAGCAAACTGCAACACCCACATCAGCTGCACATTCAAACTGTCACCCCAGAAACAACAACAACTCCTGTTCGGCTTCCAGAAGCGAAACCTCC
>NW_008694811.1:0-213 GCF_000695815.1 Acanthisitta chloris
CCCCTGACAGCCCCAACCCCACAGGAGGGGTGTTCTGGCCGGCCAGGGTGGCCTGTGCCCATCCCAGCTTCCACCCTGCAGCCAACATAGGCTCGGACCCAGTGTGTCCTTGTGCTGCATGAGGTTCACACTGGGTTAGATCCAGCCCCCATGCCCTGTCATCCTGCTGATCCCATGTCTTCCTCAACTCCAGTGTGCTCCAGCCACAGCTGC
>NW_008694812.1:0-213 GCF_000695815.1 Acanthisitta chloris
GATGATGTTGGGAATGGGTTGGGATGGTGAAGGGACCAAGGAATGAGGATAGGAGAGTGGAAGAATCAAGGATGGAACTGGTGGCACTGGATGAGGTTTGGGATGGTGTTAGTGGACACTGGGACCAGTAGGGATGGGGACTGGGACCACCAAGAGGGTCTGGGGGGTTTGGGGGTCCCAGAGATCCAGGGGGAGAATTCCAGGGGGTCTGGG
>NW_008694813.1:0-213 GCF_000695815.1 Acanthisitta chloris
AGTGTGCACATGGCCCATCCCTGGCACTCCCAGCGAGGACACCCCCAGCCCTTCGCCGCTCCCAGCGCAGGGGAGCCCCGGGCAGAGTCCCCATCCCTCCCTGGGGTTGACACTAGCAGAGGGACACACATCGCCCTCCCGGGGCGTGTCATCCCCGCGGGACCACGGGGGCTCCGGTTTCCCACGGCCCGGGAGGATGCCAAGGGGCAGGGG
>NW_008694814.1:0-213 GCF_000695815.1 Acanthisitta chloris
AAAATAAAATCTGCCATCTTCAGTGTCACTCAGCAGCTCAAATTCCTTAATATGGGTAAGATCTGTAATCTGTATTCTGCTCTATTTGTGTATTATAAAGCACCTTGCCATCATCTCTGGATACTGGGGGTAATACCCACCAAAGGATGGGCTTGGGTGTGTCAACCCTGTTTCATTTCCTCTTTACTAAAATAAAATCTGCCATCTTCAGTG
>NW_008694815.1:0-213 GCF_000695815.1 Acanthisitta chloris
TTTTTTTATGCAGGATAATGTCCCATTCTTTTAGTACTCTCAGATCACTGTATTTCAGTTGTAATTCAATATATTCCATATCTTTCTGCCAAATTATGAAAATTAATATGAAAAGTTGTTCAGATTCCCTCGCTCAGACTCTCTCAGAGATTTTGGCAAGCATTATTTAAACACTTGTCAACAAACTGCTGTTTAGACAAGCCATTCATTTTT
>NW_008694816.1:0-213 GCF_000695815.1 Acanthisitta chloris
TTCTAGAGGTCACTTTCTGTTTACAGTAGAGAAGGCAAGGGCAAAATACGCCTCTGTTTCAGGAGCACAAAGTGGTAGGGTTCACAGAGCTCATCTTGCAGCCTTTGCTGGGCTAAAACAAGCCCTGCTGCCTCCTCAGATGAATTTTTTCTTAACATGGTGAGTGTGGATGTGACAGAGAAGCAGACTGCTTGCCCTGAGGCTTGCCATGCT
>NW_008694817.1:0-213 GCF_000695815.1 Acanthisitta chloris
TGGACACCCTGGACAGAGCAGGGGGCCTGGACTGGCCCCCACCTCCTTCCTCCAAGCCTCCACCTGCCCTGTAGTCTAACCTGCAGCACCCATGGCCCCCCCCGTGCACCCCGGGCTGACTTCATTCCCACCCTGCAAATAGCAGGGCGAGGGCCATGGCAGAGCCTCTCTGCTAGCCGGGCTGGGGGGTTAGAGAGCATCTCTGCGGGCGAG
>NW_008694818.1:0-213 GCF_000695815.1 Acanthisitta chloris
ATGGGCCAAGGCCAATGGTGTGAGGGTAACAAGACCAGGGTCCTGCCCTTGCATCACACCAACTCTATGGAATGCTCCAGAGCAGCTGGAAAGCTGGAGACGACCCTGGGGGTGCTGGTGACAGCAAATGGACACAAGCCCAGGTGGGTGAGAGGTCAATGGCATCAGCCTGTAACAGCTACTGTGTGGCCACAGGCCCAGGGCAGTCCCTGT
>NW_008694819.1:0-213 GCF_000695815.1 Acanthisitta chloris
CAACCCCTAAAATTCTATGGTTCTTTGGTTGTCTCCCTCCCTAGGGTATCCTCTACGTGGGCTATTCCAGAGGAATCCTGCAGATCCCCTTGGCCAACTGCAGCCAGCACCGGAGCTGTGCCGAGTGCGTGTTGGCACGGGATCCGTACTGCGCCTGGCACAGCGCCGAGGGGTCCTGCCAGCACATCTGCAGCACCACGGAGGACATGTGAG
>NW_008694820.1:0-213 GCF_000695815.1 Acanthisitta chloris
GGGAAGCAGTAGGACTCTAACTCCCACTTCCCCAGGAGTTCAGCCGCTTCTTCTGGCGCCGCTACAGCCAGAGGGTGAGCCTGGGCGACCGCATGGAGTTCCTCAACGGTTGGTACATCCTGCTCGTCGTCAGCGACGTCCTCACCGTGCTCGGCACCATCATGAAGATTGGCATCGAGTCCAAGGTGGGAGGTCTGGGGGCTCCAGGAGGTC
>NW_008694821.1:0-213 GCF_000695815.1 Acanthisitta chloris
ACCTTTAAGATCATGAAGTCCAACCACAAACCATGTTACTTTGCATGGTACATTTGAGGGTGTTTTCCTTCCTTTATGATGACTGTGACTGCAGCAGCACTCTGAAACTGTGCACAAAGCCACAGCTTATATATTTGGGGTTTGTCCTAAGAAATCAAAAAGCTGTGCAAATATTGGCTTCTTTTGATCTCAGAATTGCATCTAGGGGTGACA
>NW_008694822.1:0-213 GCF_000695815.1 Acanthisitta chloris
GAGGGTGAGTAACCACAGAGCAAACCTGCACATTGACACAAGAGCTGCAGCAATCCCCACAAAGCTTGCAGGAGTGAAAACAAGTCTCCACTTTTCAGAAACACGAGTTTTCTTTAGGGATGAAAGACACTCATCACAGTCTAAGCAGCAAAGGACACCAAGCCCAGACTGTTTTGCCTCTAATTAACCAGGTCTAAATCCATTAGTGAGTAT
>NW_008694823.1:0-213 GCF_000695815.1 Acanthisitta chloris
CCATGGTCTAGTAACCATGGTAGAGTTACCATAGAATCAACCTGGTTGTTTCTATGATTTTATGATTCTATACAAGAGTCATACTGAGCAAGCATTAAGCTGGGAGAACTTTATCAACAGGTGCTAAGTCTGCAATTTTACAACAGATCAGCTATCAACCTCAAAGAAACAATATATTTTATGAGAATTATATTTTATTTAAAACATTATTAT
>NW_008694824.1:0-213 GCF_000695815.1 Acanthisitta chloris
CCGGAAAACCCCCATGCACATGGGGCTGGGGGCGTCCCGGGGGGGTCAGGGAAGGGTCAAAGGTCAGGGAAGGGTCAGGGGGAACTTGGGAGGGCTCAAAACTTTTGGGGGTTTTAGGAGTTTTTGGGCATTTTGATGTTTGGTTTTTTGATATTTTTTGGGGTCTCTGGTGGTTTATTTGGGGGGGTCTGATAGTTTTTGGGGGGTCTGATG
>NW_008694825.1:0-213 GCF_000695815.1 Acanthisitta chloris
GGTTTGGGGGGTGCCCATGTGTGTAAGGGGGTGCCCGTGGGTACAGGGGGTGCCCACACGTGTGTAAAGGAGCTCACACGTGTGTAAAGGGGTTCACACGTGTGTAAAGGGGTGCCCAGGCATGCCAAGGAGCTCACACACATGTTAGAGGGTACCCCCATGTGTCAGGGGGTACTCACACGAGTCAGGGGGTGCTTGTGGGTACTGGGGGGG
>NW_008694826.1:0-213 GCF_000695815.1 Acanthisitta chloris
ACTGCTCCGAATTGCACATGTTGGCTGTCCTTGGAGTGTGGCAGATGGGAAGGAGCAATACAACATTGCATCACACCCATTTCTCATTAGCACCTCACCTCATCAGTGACAAAAGCCCAGAGCCGCTCTTCTTGCTTACATAGTTCCAAAGAGCTGTGCAGGTCTTTGACCCTGAGGGCTGATTTAGTCAATTTAGATACTAGACATTATTTC
>NW_008694827.1:0-213 GCF_000695815.1 Acanthisitta chloris
CACCAGGCGCGGCTCGGAGCAGCACTCCGGACTCTTCTCTCTGCAGCCACAGATGGGGGTTTGTTTCCCTCCCCTCAGTGCGGGACCCTCCGCAGGTCCCTGTGACTCTCCCGGTGGGTTTGGGCACTGACCCTCCAGGGTTCCCTCCTCGGGGACAGCAGTGGCATCTCGTCTGGTGTCTGTCTGTCTCCTGCCAGCTGGCCAGAGGCTTTG
>NW_008694828.1:0-213 GCF_000695815.1 Acanthisitta chloris
GGTCCTCGGAGCCTTCCTCAGCATCAAACAAATGCTTTAACCAATGTAATCCCTGTTGATAGGAAAACAATACTGCATCTGGTTTAACACAGCCATTAGCATCCAGTCTGCTCCAACACCTAATTCAACAGAGATCTGGAGCCTCATGCTCTGCCAATCTCATGCCATGACCACTGCAATTTGTCCTGGAGCTAATTTGTCCTGGAGCAGGAC
>NW_008694829.1:0-213 GCF_000695815.1 Acanthisitta chloris
AGCTCCCTGCAGGCCACGAGCAGCTGTGCATGGATCACCACAACGTGGCATGGTGTGTCACTCGGTAACTTGGCACCCACTGAAGAGAAGGAATTCTGCTTATTTTCTGTTCCACTATCTAGTCCAGAACCAAGTGCAAAGTTGCACAATCTCTCCAGCTTTGCTGGAGAATAGACAGTCAGAACCAAGATTCACAGAAGAGGGAGGAAAAAA
>NW_008694830.1:0-213 GCF_000695815.1 Acanthisitta chloris
AAGTCTTGCTCAGCTTTGCTCTTGTCCTGCTGCTTGTCCCTGTATCATCAGCCTTGTAGGTTGGAGACATCATCTTCAGCCCCCCGTGCAGTAATCCAGGCTCAGGCAACTCCAGAGCCAAGCAGTATGTCTTCCTCCCCAGAAGACCAGCATGGTAGGAGATTTCAAAGCCAGCAACTATTTTCAACATACAGTTCAGCTGCAACTAAAACT
>NW_008694831.1:0-213 GCF_000695815.1 Acanthisitta chloris
GTTACCAGGGGGTCAGTGGAGACCTGGTGTGAGCTCAGATGCACTGACAGCGAAGGGCTGGTAAAATGGGAGGGAGGTAAGGTCTGATATTGTCTACCTGGGTTATCCCTTCCACACTTCTGGGTGCCATGGCAGCTAGACTGGCATCTTGTACAAGGATGGCCATCCAACTCCATCCCTTCCACCCAATCTCCTCAGCATGCTAGAAATCAG
>NW_008694832.1:0-213 GCF_000695815.1 Acanthisitta chloris
TTGGATTTGGAGGTATCATTCACTGAGTGTCTTTGTGACTTTGGAACTGGAGTCTCTTTACTTTAGTCATTGCTGGAGAGCTCAGATGGAGACTTTTTTTTTAAAGAAAACCAGGGATAATCCAATTTTCCAGCCCTATTAGACAATGCACTGTGGCAACACTCATCTGGATCTGCCTTGGGAAAGGGCAAAGAGGCTTTGCAAAGTACAAAG
>NW_008694833.1:0-213 GCF_000695815.1 Acanthisitta chloris
GGAGAGGTCCCAGGTGCCCCTTACCTGCGAGCTCCAGGTGAGCCTCATGGGACAGGAGGTGAGAGCTCCCAGCTCGAGCCCAGCACTGGTACCTGCCCGAGTCTCCCACCTGCGCCGACGGGAACCTGGGACAGGGACATGGGGACACGTGGGGTACAGGGACATGGGGACACAGGGACAGGTGGTACACAGGGACAGGTGGGATACAGGGAC
>NW_008694834.1:0-213 GCF_000695815.1 Acanthisitta chloris
GATCATAGATAGCATAAGTGAGTATTAACTCATAGTCACTATCAGGAAAGATAATGTGGATAACTGTAAGAGACAATAAAAGTGAAGTAGCAAAGGGGAAATCACAATATCAGTTTTTAAAATGAACAGATATAGGTTTAAGAACACATTAAAACATAGCTTCTTCAGTTTTCCCAGAAGACAAAAATCCCATAGTCTGCAGAAAAAAAAAAA
>NW_008694835.1:0-213 GCF_000695815.1 Acanthisitta chloris
AGTCTCATCCTGAGAGGGGATATTCATTCCAGACTTTCTACTTCCTTGTATCTGTCACATGGTCCTTGAATTATGTTTGGAATTTGAAGCAATCAGAAGGCATAACAGGAGGTAATACTAATACTTGCAAAGTCCAAACTTCACTTGGCTTGTCTTTAAAACCTGTCAGAGCAGAAACTCCAGAAGGAGATGTTGCAAAACCACAAAAATCAG
>NW_008694836.1:0-213 GCF_000695815.1 Acanthisitta chloris
TTGTAATTTGTGGCTTTCAGTAAGTGAACTAAATCGTTTATTTTCACTTACTCTCTGTTGCCCCCAGCTGGTACTCAGAGTCTTGGTACCAGTAGCTGCATCTCCCTGCCCCAACACCCAAGCCTTACATCTACATTCAGACATCATTACATCCCTTTCTTCAAAGGTAAGGTCCAGGAATGCAAAACCGTGCTGTGATACTGTAGACTTATT
>NW_008694837.1:0-213 GCF_000695815.1 Acanthisitta chloris
GCCCTGTAAGCATGTCTGCTGTTACCCATACAAGGGATCTCCATGGCCTTGTGGCTGAGCAGCGGCAGCAATGGATCGCTGCTCTCAAGAATTAAGCCAAAGCAGAAATTGTGTGGGAGTGAGCAATAGTCTCATTAAATTGCTGCAGTCATAAGGACACGAGACTTGCTGAAAAAATCCAGGAAGTAATTTGACGAGTTGCTTCAGATTTAA
>NW_008694838.1:0-213 GCF_000695815.1 Acanthisitta chloris
GAGTTGTGTGCAGGGGATGGGGAGAGCCCTGAGGGTCCTGGACCCTGCTCAGAGCTTCCAGCTCAGGCACAAACTGCTTCGTGGAACTGGACGACTGAGACTCAAAGGAAAACTCGTGTGGAACCGGTAAGAGACCTCGTGGTGCTGTGGGGGCTGTGGTTTAACAGGGAAGACACAAACTCCATCCCAGCCCAGACCTGCTCAGGGGGTGTG
>NW_008694839.1:0-213 GCF_000695815.1 Acanthisitta chloris
TGTCTTATGTGCTGTATCTACTCCAGAGCTCTCACTGTGTGGGAGGGGAAAAAAGGCTGAGACTTCGATTCTAACTGAAAAGTTTTGCCACCTATCCTGAGCTTTCTCTTTTTTCACTCCCATCTCAAAGTTCCCAGGCAGAAGGCTAACTTCAGAGTAAAAGCAACATTAAGGTAATTGGTACTACACATAGCCAAAGCTAATTGCCATCTA
>NW_008694840.1:0-213 GCF_000695815.1 Acanthisitta chloris
CTATTTTGCCTCAGTTCTGCAGTGTCTTACTACCAGCAGTAAGTCACAGGCTCAGCACACACTCAGCCTGGGGGTTTGTTATTTTTCCTCCCTCCTGCCCCACAAAGCAGCCCAGATAAGCAGCAATCTGTGTGACTGACAGCATTGTTTGGTTCTCTCCCTCACCCAGGATGGTGGATAAAGGCTGCATTTACAAACTGCTCCTCATGGCTT
>NW_008694841.1:0-213 GCF_000695815.1 Acanthisitta chloris
GGAAGGTTTTTAATATTTTTCCACTTCCTGGAATCAGCTGAACATTTTAGCAATATCAGTAGCTAGTCCAGAAACTTGACTATCTTATTAGTGATCAAATATTGTCTTCTAGGACATCATAGTGTGTCATCCTTTTTTTCATCCTGTGACACAGTGGTTAGCAAATCATGGTGCATTTAGAATCATAGAATTAGAGAATCAAACGGGTTGGAA
>NW_008694842.1:0-213 GCF_000695815.1 Acanthisitta chloris
AGAATCTTGAAGGAGTTTGAAAGTGACACGTTTTTCCCAGAAATTGACTACAAAACCTACAGACTTCTCACTGAGTGAGTATCAAGGTGCATGTTGGGTCTGTCTTCAGAATAACCTAACTGGGAGATGTTCAGGGTCCCATCAAGGCTCTTAGTTTGAGTCAGGGGTGAATTTCCCCCCAGGATCGTCGTTTACTGACAGCTTGGATTTGCA
>NW_008694843.1:0-213 GCF_000695815.1 Acanthisitta chloris
CCACCAAGGTGATGACCTCGGGCACGGGGACACCTGCCAAGATCATCACAGCTGTGCCCAAACTGGGAGCAGGGCACGGGCAGCAGGGGGTGACACAGGTGAGGAGAGGGGTCTGGGAGGACTGGGGGTCCATGGGTGGTGTTGGGGGCACTGGGGGAGAGATAGCAGATACTGGGGGACACTGGGAGTCCATGGGTGGCACTGGGGGCACTG
>NW_008694844.1:0-213 GCF_000695815.1 Acanthisitta chloris
GAGGGGTGGCTGGGTGGTCCTGGGGGGTCTCCAGGTCATCTTTAGGGGGTCCCCAAAATCCTTACCAGGCGTAGTTTGCTGTGCACGTTGAACTCCCACCAGTAAAGGTGGTACAGGTAGAAGGAAAAATCGTCGTCTCCGGAGCTGCTGGTGTAGGACAGGACGTAACGACCGCACTTGGAAAAACCCAGGAAGATGTGGCTGGAAAAAAAC
>NW_008694845.1:0-213 GCF_000695815.1 Acanthisitta chloris
GGCTGAAAACTTACTTGTTCGACTGATACTAAAATAGTTTTTCTACAGCATTTCTTAAGTAACAAAACCCATTTCCCCCACTTTTCACATTTTCTGTTATGGTGGCTTTCTTTTTGAATAAGCTACGGTAAAGCACGGAAGAAGTAAAATTTTGCATTAAAAAATTACATCAAAGGGTGTGTCTCCAGCCCTCCCATTCCCACCTAGAAATCA
>NW_008694846.1:0-213 GCF_000695815.1 Acanthisitta chloris
TTATGACAGTGTAACAAAGCCAGACAAGGATAAATATGAAAAAGACAAATCAGAAAAAGAAGATAAAGGTAAAGACAGCAGGGAAAGTAAAAAGTAACACAGAATTCTGTTTGTGATAAACTGTTTACAGCCTGAAAAAGTATGTATTTGTGTCAATAGGACTCCTGTAGGAGGTACATGCCAAACTGTCAGTTTTTACATATATAGATATAT
>NW_008694847.1:0-213 GCF_000695815.1 Acanthisitta chloris
CTTCCATTTTTAAATTTGACAAAGTGTTGTGGCTTAAGCACCTTAAGCACTTCAGGAAAACCAAATGATGCACAATACAATGGCTCTCCACCTCCTGACTGATGTCAGATCCCATCCCCAAACCCTGATCAGCCCTCCTTCCAGGTAACTCCCCCAGTTTATTACTGGGCATGACATTATATAGTGTGGAACATCCTTTGGCCAGTTCAGGCC
>NW_008694848.1:0-213 GCF_000695815.1 Acanthisitta chloris
ATCCAGAGACAGTGACTGGAAGGCTATTAGAGAAAACTAATAAGCTTTCTTGAGCAGACGTGTTATTCACAGACACCCTGCGGAATCTATTTTTTCTTAATATTGTTTTAAAGGTAACGTACAGGAATAGGAATACACTCAATTTTCACTCTCAGCTTTCTAAATATTGTATTTTAAAAGCCATCATTTCTTAAGTCTTGGATCCTGGACTTC
>NW_008694849.1:0-213 GCF_000695815.1 Acanthisitta chloris
TGGTACAGACACAGCAACAGGTTTCGCAACAAGGAGCTATAACGTCATATGATGAAGTAGAATTGGATGCATTGGCTGAAATTGAGCGGATAGAACGTGAATCAGCTATTGAAAGGGAGCGATTTTCAAAAGAAGTGCAAGATAAAGGTAAAAGGATTGTGTGTGTGTATACACTACATATATTATTTAAAATATATATATGCATATAGACCC
>NW_008694850.1:0-213 GCF_000695815.1 Acanthisitta chloris
TGGGGGGTCGGGGGGGGGAGGGTGTCCCGCCCCATTTTGGGGGGTCCCTCTTTAGAGCCCCCCCCATTTCAGGGTGTCCCTCCTCATTTTTGGGGTGTCCCCCCACCCTATTTTGGGGTCCCACTCCCCATTTAAGGCTCCCCCCCTCCCTTTAGGGTCTCCCCTATTTTAGGGGGTCTCCCCCACTTTGGGGTGTCCCCCCCTATTTTGGGG
>NW_008694851.1:0-214 GCF_000695815.1 Acanthisitta chloris
GGGTTGTGGTGACCCAAGGGCAGGACCCTGGATTTAGCATTCAGAGCCCTGAGACCTCTGTGACTGGCAGCATCACTGTGCTGACACTACTTCTTCACTAGACATCGTTTCCCTGTTAGCACAAAGATACCTCCTTACAGTTGCCATCAGCATGGGAACTCACCCCATCTTTGATCAGGACCTCTCTCTGTCAGACAGGCAGCTCTCCAGGAGC
>NW_008694852.1:0-214 GCF_000695815.1 Acanthisitta chloris
GCTCCGGCCCCTGCCCCTCGATGGGCAGTGCCAAGATGGCGCCGATGCCTCTGCGCCGCAGCCGAGTGGTCATCGCGGTCACTTGGTCATCTCTGACCCCAAAGTGGCCGAAGAAGGTCAAGGTCATCAGAGAATTCCAGAGGAAATGGCCAAGGAAGGTCCTGGAGAGGCGAAGGAGCTGGAGGGAAACGGGGAGTGACCACTGAGTGACCAC
>NW_008694853.1:0-214 GCF_000695815.1 Acanthisitta chloris
TTCCTCTGACACTGGAATTCTGTTCTGGCCTTCTGCTTTTGCAACCTGTGTTGCCCATGCCTGGCAGGGCCATGGGATGCACAGAGCCTGCTCCAATGATACCTACTGCATCACCATTCCCTTAGGCTCTGCCCCGGCATGGAACCTTCTAAGCCTAGCTCACAGGACACATCTCTTCAGGGGACATGACAGGAGGCTTGCCAAGGCTGCTTGG
>NW_008694854.1:0-214 GCF_000695815.1 Acanthisitta chloris
AGCTGCTTAACTCAGTACAGAAAGAACTGCACCAACTCCTGTCTCTTTCTTTCTTATTTTAGGATCAATTATTAGAGCCATAAAACCGTATTAAAAAAAGATTCAAAGTTCTAGTTTTATCCCCCTCTGAGACCTGCAGGGCTGTGTTTTCCCAGTGCCTGCTTTTCCCAGCTTGTTTGCTCCTTTGGGCCAGCAGCATCTCAGCCAGCACCTT
>NW_008694855.1:0-214 GCF_000695815.1 Acanthisitta chloris
TGGTTAAGTTGCCTTCTTCTGCAAAGGGGATGCACTCACTGGAGCTGTTCTGGGAGGATGAAGAGGAGACCCCTGGCTTGGCCTCCTCCTCTGTGTCCGAGCAGACGTCCTCCCGCTCGCCCTGCGTGGCCACCTCCGTCATGGGAGGGCTGGGCTCGCTCACTGTTCGCCTCCGCGGCTTGCTGCTCTCGAAGGGGTCTCTGCCGCCCTCCGA
>NW_008694856.1:0-214 GCF_000695815.1 Acanthisitta chloris
TCCAGCTGCTCCCAAAACCAAGGAGCAGAGGCACCAACAACTGGATGTGATGGCAGGAAATGCAGAAGCAGCTTTTACATTTCATAAAGGTATTGTGCAATAAATAACTGCTGGTATGAAAATCCACACTGAAAGGACAAAAATCCCCAATATGCTGTGAATTGTGTGATTAAAGATGTGTGATCTGTTGGAAAGAAGCCTGAAAAATTTGCTT
>NW_008694857.1:0-214 GCF_000695815.1 Acanthisitta chloris
GAATATGACTCGATGATGTTCTGTCATGGTGTTGAACGTTTCTGCTGTAATTATTTGTGTATTTTATTCTCGTCTCCGAACCGATCTGTAATATTGTTATGTTGGTTATTGTAGAGCAGCTCTATGTAAATATACCTAACGTCACGGCAAAGAAAAAACACACACACAAAAAAAAAATGAACGAAAAAAATGGACAAAAAAAATGGGCAAAAAA
>NW_008694858.1:0-214 GCF_000695815.1 Acanthisitta chloris
AAAAAATTCTTGAGACCAGATTTTCAGTCTTAGGTCCTTGCGAAGAGCCAGAGACCAAACACATCATCCTGATGCAGATCAAAACCTTCTTGGGTTCATCCAACAAGAAGAGCTGGATGCAGGGGAAAAAAAATCAACCTGATGATGAATAGGTAGAGACTTTGTTTCTCTGTCTTGCAAATGACACATTTGCACTGAAGTTGTCACCACCACT
>NW_008694859.1:0-214 GCF_000695815.1 Acanthisitta chloris
CGTGGAAGCTGTGGGTCCTTGTTTAACCATCTGGGCAGCGTGTGGACTTCTGGCAGCACTAGGTAAAGGAGTCAACAAGGGACCTGAATCTCTGCTGAAATTTTTCTACCTGTTGTTTCTGCAATGCTCATCTTGCCAATTAGCTAACACCACCCAGACCCAAGTCAGTGATGTCCTGGTGGACACATGCATAGCAGTGCTCAGGCATAAACTT
>NW_008694860.1:0-214 GCF_000695815.1 Acanthisitta chloris
GTGTGTTTCACTGCAGAGTTGTAAAAGCAACTAATTCCAGACATGTGCCCCATCTGGGAGATTTTTACAAATGCAGGGGACAGACTTTGTGTTTCTCTCAGGGCTGGATGCCTGAGCCATAGACACAGTTACTGTAGAATGTATTTGTAAAAATAGTTTAAATATTAGTTTGTCCAAATCCTAGATGCATAAAGCATTGTGAACCAGAGCCTGT
>NW_008694861.1:0-214 GCF_000695815.1 Acanthisitta chloris
AACTGGGGTGGACTGGGAGGGACTGGGGGAGCCACTGGAGGAGACCAGGGTGTACTGGGAGGCACTGGGGGAGTCACTGGACAGCACTGGTCTGTACTGGGAGGCATTGGTGGCACTGAGAGGCACTGGTCTGTACTGGGAGGTACTGGGGGAGACAGTGGGGGGAACTGGGATGTACTGGAAGGGTCTGGGAGGCACTGGGGGAGGCACTGAT
>NW_008694862.1:0-214 GCF_000695815.1 Acanthisitta chloris
ACCTGCATCTCTTTAGAAGCTTTAACAGCTTTTATTTCTCACAAGAGCAATTTCATCTACATGTGTTTCTCTTTGAAAACCGAGTAGAAAAGTTCTCATGCCTCGGACACAGTGGGTGAGCAGTGAAACTCCTGACTTTGGTCATCCGGTGAAGAATGCAGGAGGGGAGAACATTTCAAGGCAAGTCACCTTTGCTATGTTTGATGAAAGCTCA
>NW_008694863.1:0-214 GCF_000695815.1 Acanthisitta chloris
GAACTATCGCTTCCTGGGCGAGAAGGACTGCGGGGCGCCCTGCGAGCCCGGCCGCCTCTACGGGCTCATGTACTTCGGGCCCGAGGAGCTGCGCTTCTCCCGCACCTGGATCGGCATCTGGTCCGTGCTCTGCTGCGCCTCCACCCTCTTCACCGTGCTCACCTACCTGGTGGACATGCGCCGCTTCAGCTACCCGGAGCGGCCCATCATCTTC
>NW_008694864.1:0-214 GCF_000695815.1 Acanthisitta chloris
ACTTACATGCCCTTATTCTTTCCTTAAGCATAACCAAAACCCTGGCAAAATGCACTGTATCTTACTGCTACTCATTTGGTTTAGAAGACAGATGATGCACAGGTCGTGCTGGCTGAAGGGGTTTGCCAATAAACTTTTCAGCTTCTTTTACGTTTTGAAACATTGTGCATTAAACAAGCAGCTGAAAACAATACAGAGCATTTAGCTTCAAATA
>NW_008694865.1:0-214 GCF_000695815.1 Acanthisitta chloris
CATGGGAGACTCAAGCAAAGAGATTCACTGGCACAAATCCCCAGCACCATACCATGGATTCTTGCAACCTGAAGGCATCCTGATGAAAGCATACAAAATACTCACAGAGAAAGACAACTGGGTGTTACTTCTGTCCTTGGGCACACAAGGATGAATAGATATTCAATTAGATGAAGAAGTGACCAGTCCAAACCTCATCAAAGTAAATAATTTC
>NW_008694866.1:0-214 GCF_000695815.1 Acanthisitta chloris
GTTCCTGTGTCACTTGCTCTAGGTGGCCCTTGCTTGGCTGGGGGATTGGACTATATGATTTCCAGAGATCCCTTCAAACCCTAATAATTCTGTGATTCTGCACTCAGGACTGAGATCAGGACCAAGGTGGTAATGGTGACTGGGATCAGAATCAGGAATGTCATCACAACCCACAGCCTTGTGTCTTGGTTTGAGAGATAGGTGTCTGCCAAAA
>NW_008694867.1:0-214 GCF_000695815.1 Acanthisitta chloris
ATCTATGTACTTGATACATAAGCCTTAAATCTCACCTGTGGATTTATAATATGTTTCAAAAGAAAACACAAGTAAGTTGCAACAAAGAACACTGTTTACAGGCAAATGAACAAAACTATGTTAGAGTCCTAAATTTCATGCAAAATTTAGAGAAGTCTAGCCATCTCTAGGACAGAATCCAATAATCATGCCCACCCTCTGGCATGTATTTATA
>NW_008694868.1:0-214 GCF_000695815.1 Acanthisitta chloris
ACTGGGGGGACCAGTGTGGGCAGCAGAAGAGATGGACATAGGCCAAGGGAGCCCAGGGGACAGCAGGAGGATCTCCCCATGGTGCCCTCCCATGGGTGACCCTCGGGAGCTTTGGGTGCCTCCAGGTCCTTCGGGGTGGTGCTGTGGGAGCTGCTGACGGGTGAGATCCCCTACAAGGACGTGGACTCCTCGGCCATCATCTGGGGCGTGGGCA
>NW_008694869.1:0-214 GCF_000695815.1 Acanthisitta chloris
ACTTTTGCTATCACCGCAGAACCTGTGGCTTGTCATCTGTACACACACAGTGAGATCTGCAACATTGAGCTGCTGCTGTTCTGCTATGGAAAGTAGCATCTAGTGTCTTTTAATGTAGATTTTACTTCGAGAAAGTTTACCTTGGAAATTCCAGTCTTTGCTGGTATAATTGTCTTGATAGTTGTACCTAAAAGCTTGGCATCCACTATAGGGA
>NW_008694870.1:0-214 GCF_000695815.1 Acanthisitta chloris
CTCTCCCACTCCCTCCTGCTCCCACTCCCTCTCCCACTCCCACTCCCACTCCCACTCCCTGTGCCCCTGGCAGTGTGCTGTGACTCACGGGGTTGGTGGTGGCTGTCAGTGACTCCATCTCCTCATGTGTCATCCACACATTCCCTGTGCACTGGGACACACACACAGAGGCTCCGTGGGTCACTCCGTGTGACCCTCCTGTGTGACCCTCCTG
>NW_008694871.1:0-214 GCF_000695815.1 Acanthisitta chloris
CACTGGCAGACGGGGATAGGTGTGTCCCAGACAGGTGTGGCCACAGGGCACTCAGGTGAGCCCAGGTACAGCCCAGGGAATTCCGTGGGCACTGCCACACTGGGCACTGCAGAGCCACGGCCACTACGGAGGTGGTGCCAGGGCACGGCCAGGTGAGCCCAGGGCACGGACAGGTGAGCCCAGGGCAGGGACAGGTGAGCCCAGGGCACGGCCA
>NW_008694872.1:0-214 GCF_000695815.1 Acanthisitta chloris
CCCCGACAGGACACCCCACGCACCGGGCGCCGCGCGTCTCCGGGCCGAGGAGAAATGAAACCGAAACGGGAAGAGGAATGGCACGGGAAAAGGGAGGGACCGGGGCGGGGACACGGGAACGGCCCCACTTGGGAGGAGGGACAGGGGAAGGGCTCCAGCTGGGGCTAGGGACGCGGGAACTGCCCCACGCAGGACATCGGACAGTCCCCACGGG
>NW_008694873.1:0-214 GCF_000695815.1 Acanthisitta chloris
CGCCGGCGCGGCGTGGCCCGACCTGCTCCGCATTGGAACGTGGCTTCCCCGGCCTGGGAGGGTGGCACTGCCATGCTGGGGGACAACAAGGGGGCACAGGGGCAGCTAAAGCCCCCGGAGCAGGTACAAGCTGCGCCGGCCTTGCCTGCACACACTCGGCCCCACGCTGGAGCTGCTGTGGGCAGAACGCGCTGTCACAGCCACGGCACCCCCA
>NW_008694874.1:0-214 GCF_000695815.1 Acanthisitta chloris
GTGTTTGAAGACACAATGTGTTTGAAATGCATAGCTGTGAAAACTTGTGTTTGAAGTATTTTCTTTCTCAGGTTCTTTTCTGCCTAATTGGTTTTTCTTATATATATAATCTTTGATCTCCCAGGGTTTGTGGTACTTTCTATTGTCTTCATTTAATGTCTATGGCTATGGTAAGTCAACAAGTTGCTTCTAATAGTTGTGCCAACTTCCTTTT
>NW_008694875.1:0-214 GCF_000695815.1 Acanthisitta chloris
TGACAGTGATGGTGACAGTGACACTGTCTCTGTGGCAGGAGGAGTTGTGATCTTCGCGGTGAACTCTCTGCTGTACCTGAACCAGAGTGTCCCTCCCTATGGTGTGGCCCTCAACAGCCTCACCTGCGGCACCACCGTCTTCCCCCTGCGTAAGGGACACTGCCTTCCTCACCCTCCTCCTCCTCACCCTCCTCATCCTCATCCTCCTCCTCCT
>NW_008694876.1:0-214 GCF_000695815.1 Acanthisitta chloris
TAAACCTGACTTTGAAACTTTTAACTCTAACAGTTCCTCCATTCACTACACTACATTCTACCACTACTCTTTCAATAACGCTATTTTTGACATGTTACTCCTCTACTTCAGCAGAAGACTTGAAACTTCTTTCAGAAATGGAATACATGACATGTTCTCCCTGAACTGATGCATAAAGCAACTAACTCTCTCCAAATACCTCTTACAAACCCAC
>NW_008694877.1:0-214 GCF_000695815.1 Acanthisitta chloris
GGAATGCCTGGGGGCTCACTATGAAAGACAGAAAATCCACCATCAGTGGTGGTGACGTTACTTGGGTTTCTGCTGAAGCTCTCAGAAGAAACAGGTACAGGTCTCCTTAGGGGGAAATTGAACCCAGGAGAAACAAAAGCTTCTGTCTGAGCAGGTTGGGCTAAGCACTGCTGTGGAATTACAGGGCGGGGGGGGCAGGGTTGGAGCTGGAGCT
>NW_008694878.1:0-214 GCF_000695815.1 Acanthisitta chloris
CCCAGGGACACCCCACATGGGCTGTGCCCACCCAGGTCTCCCCCAGTGCCCACCCAGGTGTCCCCCAAGTCTCACCCAGGTGCCCCACAGAGCTCACCCAGCTGTATCCCATCCCACAACCCACCCAGGTGCCCCCCAGAACCCACCCAGGTGCCCCTCAGATGTCCCCCAGAACCCACCCAGGGACACCCCACATGGTCTGTGCCCACCCAGG
>NW_008694879.1:0-214 GCF_000695815.1 Acanthisitta chloris
CAGCCTGGCCTTCAACACTTCCATGGAGGAATTTATAATACAATACTTTATTTTTATTGTATAATTCTTATTGCTTCATCTCAAACACTACACAAATTTGCCTTTTGATAGGTTTCAAATTCTAGATTTAAAAGTCATAAATTTAACTCTCCGTGTTATAACACACATAGACATTGTTTCCCTGAACAAAGTCTATCAACAGTCACACTTCACA
>NW_008694880.1:0-214 GCF_000695815.1 Acanthisitta chloris
CCGGCCTGCCTCCCAGCCTGGGGGATTTGCCTGATTATTCTCCCTGCTCCCACTTCTGTCTTTCCAACCCCCGGCTCCTTCACCACCCGCCCGCAGGGAGCCGGAGGGGCCGAGCGGCACCGAGCGCTGCCTCTCGCCCCTGCGGAGCTGGGGGCACGGCAAAACTCAGCCAAGACTCAAAGGCTTCGGGATACACTATCCTTTCGCCTTCCAG
>NW_008694881.1:0-214 GCF_000695815.1 Acanthisitta chloris
AGAAATCTAGGACCAAGGAAATAAACACATTCATTGCAAATCCAAAACTGAGCATGTGATCTGATCTACAATCACACCATTTTTTCTTGGCAGATAGCTCACTTTAAAGACTTTATTTCATATATTTTTCAAGCTAAGTGCAATAGCCCCAAACTTGGTTGGAGTTAATCAGCATAATATTTCTTAGCACTTTTGAGTAAATTTTCTAACAGCT
>NW_008694882.1:0-214 GCF_000695815.1 Acanthisitta chloris
GCATACTGGTCCCTATGCTTTCACTCTGGCTTGCCCAGATATCATGAAGAATGCTTGTATGGCTGACCTCCTGGCTGCCTACAAGGTGATCACGGAGTGCATGGGGTATAGGAGATGTCCTGTGCTCAAACACCCAGGAGGGCAATACTTGCTGGGGCTGCACACAGAGAGCAAGAGCATTGCTCCAGTAGTCAGTCATCTTCAGATGGCACCC
>NW_008694883.1:0-214 GCF_000695815.1 Acanthisitta chloris
TGGGAATGGCTGAGGTTTTCCTAGGATTTGGGATTCTCCTGGGAGTCAGAGGAGGTTCCTGAGGGAGGAGAAGGAAAAGTTTGGATTGGCTCATCCCGAAATTCCACAGCCCAAATTCCAGAGATTTTGGGGGGATCTGGCAGGAGAATTCCAGGATTTTGGGGGGGATCTAGCAGGAAAATTCCAGGATTTTTTGAGGGCTCTGGGAGGAGAA
>NW_008694884.1:0-214 GCF_000695815.1 Acanthisitta chloris
CTCCCTCCTGGCCTCAGATCCATGTGTCTCACCAAGATTTTCCTTGGCAGCTCAGCAAGAGGTGCCTCAAGAAGGCAGTTCAGTCTGGCAGTGGTCCAGCCTGCCCAGACTGCAGCCCCTGGGTGCCTCCTCACCTGGGAGGTGAAAGTTAAGGTTCATCTTGCTCCAGGGCTCATCCTGCTTCAGCCTCTCTTCCAACTGTGGCAGGAGGGGA
>NW_008694885.1:0-214 GCF_000695815.1 Acanthisitta chloris
GGTAGGATTTTAATTATTGCTTTTTGAGTTTAAATTTTAGCTTTGTGGGTATCCACATTTGTTATATCTAATTATAATTTCTATAGCCATTGTTTCCTGTTGGGAATACAAAAATGTTTATATTTCCCCAGCTGTTAGCTGTGTGTACTCCTGAAAGCAATTTGTGAGTGCCAGGGTGGGTATTGCACGTTTTCTGGGTCTACCATAGCATTTG
>NW_008694886.1:0-214 GCF_000695815.1 Acanthisitta chloris
TGTTCTTACTGAACGGCCTCGTTCCTGTGACATTTAGGAAAGCCTATCGCCAGAATAAAACCAGAAAAAGCCGATTTTTCAATCTTCCTTGGAGAAAGTGGGGTCTCCTTTTCAACCCTCACCTTTGCTTGTCATCCCCTTTGTGCAAAGATTGATCACGATGCCATGACGTGGTGCTAAACGGGGAATAAATGGATTGTCTCCAAATGAGGAT
>NW_008694887.1:0-214 GCF_000695815.1 Acanthisitta chloris
GTGCTGTGACTCCACCTTGCTGGAGGACAAGCCAGGGATAGAGTAGGAATATGATAGAAATTTCTGGCACAGGAACTGGCAGATAAGGTGGTGAAGATGAAATGAGTGCAGTCTACTCCAGGCTCTCTCTTCTCCAGAGTGATCAGTGCTCCCTGCTCGGGAGCTCTGTGATTCTGTCAATTACTCAAGACGATGCTTCAGTGGTAGAAAATGG
>NW_008694888.1:0-214 GCF_000695815.1 Acanthisitta chloris
AAAATGCTACTATGAATGTGGCTGAAGTCTTTAGCTATTCCATTTATCAAGCAACTCCTCTGGCAGGCTTGTACTTGTCACCATTCATGGAACAGTTGACAGAGATGTAGAATTACCTGGAGCCTCAATTTTTACATGCATCAGTAAATCTACAGAACCCCATTATTTTCATAGATGGCTGGTCAGCTGACAACAGCTAGGATTGCTTAGAAAA
>NW_008694889.1:0-214 GCF_000695815.1 Acanthisitta chloris
AGAGGGGCCCGCGCCTTGGAAAGCGTCGCGGTTCCGGCGGCGTCCGGTGAGCTCTCGCTGGCCCGTGAAAATCCGGGGGAGAGGGTGTAAGTCTCGCGCCGGGCCGTACCCATATCCGCAGCAGGTCTCCAAGGTGAACAGCCTCTGGCATGTTGGAACAATGTAGGTAAGGGAAGTCGGCAAGCCGGATCCGTAACTTCGGGATAAGGATTGG
>NW_008694890.1:0-214 GCF_000695815.1 Acanthisitta chloris
CTCAGCTGCAGGAGCTGTTGAAGCTTCCTGCTTTCATGCGTGTGTCGTCCACGGGGAACATGCTAAGCCACGTGGGTCACACCATCCTGGGCATGAACACTGTGCAGCTCTACATGAAGGTGCCAGGAAGTCGCACGCCAGGTGGGCACGGGGGGACACACCTGAGGGGACACCTGGGGGGACACACCTGGGGATATACCTGGGAACACATGGG
>NW_008694891.1:0-214 GCF_000695815.1 Acanthisitta chloris
GTAGGCAGACACCCTGGTGAAGACTGTGGGTTTCTTCTTCATGTTGCAGCTCAGCCCAGAGCCGAAGCTGACGATGCCTTCCACCTCCCAGGTGCCATCCTCACGCTGGCAGTTCAGGGGGCCACCAGAATCACCCTGCATGGAGACACACACGCTCCATACCACAGCTCCTGGGCACCTGCTGATGCACCCCAACCTCCCTCCTGGCCAACCA
>NW_008694892.1:0-214 GCF_000695815.1 Acanthisitta chloris
CTGAAGAAATCATAGTTTATTATCCTGTAGAGTTTCAATCAGTACAGATATCATACACATTCAGGGCCTACAAATTGCCAGCATTACAATTTAATTCTAAGAAAAGGAGACACAGGTTATGATTTTACAGCACAAGGAGGTCACTGAAACAACCTGTGCAACCTGGAAAATAGGAGCTTTAGGAATGGTAAAATAGTGTAGACTTGAAAAAACA
>NW_008694893.1:0-214 GCF_000695815.1 Acanthisitta chloris
CCAGACCAGCAGTGAAGAGTCAGACATGCAAACAATTTATCAAGAATAGATAATACCATTCAATATAACACCAAATACACAGCCAACCCATGAGAAGGGCTGTCCCTAGCAGGGGCTTGAGAACAACAGTTGAGGGCTGTAGCTTCAGCAGGCACACGTGCAACTGGGAAACTTGCCTTTGTAAGATGGTAATTTTCCTGAGCTCTGTGTCAAA
>NW_008694894.1:0-214 GCF_000695815.1 Acanthisitta chloris
ATAAAGATGCTGCGGGCGGAGCGCGGAGAACGAGCCGCGAGGGGAATGAGCTGCGCTATGCTAAAAAAGAAACTTCTGGCTGTAATTGGAATATCAGAGCTGCCTCCGCGGCCGCGCACTGCGGGCGGGTACCGCATCCCCTCCAGCCCCGAAGGGATAGGATTCCTCCCCCTATTTCTCCCCTAGGGAATGGGTCGCGGTGCTCTCGTGTGTG
>NW_008694895.1:0-214 GCF_000695815.1 Acanthisitta chloris
TTCTTTTAAGGCTTCCCTGTGCAATGCCACACAGTAATATACACTCCTGGGCTAAGGAATGCTACTAATCCTCCCCTTTCTGCCAAGAATAGAGTCCTATCTGCAACCCCCATGGCTCTAATCAAGTGAAACAAAGCCCAGGGCAGGGAAACAACAAAACCAGGAGCTTGGGAAGTATTGGGATTCAGGAAAGACTAAATATTTAACTTGTGAG
>NW_008694896.1:0-214 GCF_000695815.1 Acanthisitta chloris
CGTCTGCGCGTCACGCGCTGTCGCTGGCGTCGTTGCTGGACGGATATTTCCGGCTCACGGCCGATTCCAGTCATTACCTGTGTCCGGATGTGGCTCCTCCCAGAATCCTCCTCAGCATCCGGAACGGCATCCACGGCCCCATGCGGTGAGTCCTGGGATCACTCGGATCACCGCGGCGGCTTCCGAGTCCTTTGGGATCTCCTTGGGATCTTCC
>NW_008694897.1:0-214 GCF_000695815.1 Acanthisitta chloris
AGCAATTGACTCTCAAAACCACCGATGCCTTGTGGCTCTCCAGAGAGGTCCAACATCCCCTAAATAAACGTGCAGACAATACCTCCAAATAGATCTCAACACTCAACAGCAGAGCACAAATGTTATGTAAACTTCATCCTCACATCTGTTAAGAGAACGTCCAAAATATGCACATGGCAATCAAACCCTTTTGTTTGTGTTCATACACGTGTTT
>NW_008694898.1:0-214 GCF_000695815.1 Acanthisitta chloris
TGGTGAAAATGAAAGAACAAATGATGTGTATCTGACTCATAGAGCATTTGAAGAACAGCGAACATCAGAAGAGACAGCTGCACCTTCACAGTATGTGTGCCTCATGGCCTACCAAATATTGAATTTTGCCTTTTTTTATTTTTTGTTACTTCAAAATGTAGTGCAGGTAGTCTGACTGTATCTTTCTCCCAGTGAAAAACAAGAGCCTGTTTTC
>NW_008694899.1:0-214 GCF_000695815.1 Acanthisitta chloris
TCCCCTGGCTCCTGCTACCTATGGCGATGGTCCCTATAGGGGGGAGGACCCTGAGCCCTATGGGGATCCCTATGGGGGTCCCTATGGGGGTCTCGCCCCCCCCTATAGGGATTGGGACCCCGAATCGGAGTCCTGGGACCCCGATATCTACGGGGACCCCTACATGGACCCCTATGGGGATGAGGACCCTGACGAGAGGCCTTGGGACCCCAAC
>NW_008694900.1:0-214 GCF_000695815.1 Acanthisitta chloris
ATCCCCTTGGGGCAGTTCTTTGCCCCCCGGTCCCTCTCCATCCTCTCGGGGAAGTTGTTTCATCCCCCCGGTCCTGCTCCATCCCCCTAGGGGGAACGTGCTTCGCCCCCCGGTCCCTCTCCATCCTCTCACGATCAGCCACTTCGCCCCTCGGGTCCTGCTCCATCCCCTAAGGGAAGCTCTTTGCTCCCTAGGGGAAGTTGCTTTTGCCCCC
>NW_008694901.1:0-214 GCF_000695815.1 Acanthisitta chloris
AAAGAAAGAAAGTATTATTTCCTGATCTGAAATGGAATTTGTCTGTTCTTGTGCCATTCCATAAGTATAGGTTATATTCTAATGCATACATTAGCCCTAAAACAACAAGTAAGAATAGCTGAAGATGTAACTATATCATGGAATCACAGAATGGCAGACTGGGTAAGGTTGAAAGGGAACTCCAGTAGTCCCTAAAGGTCATCCAGTCCAACCT
>NW_008694902.1:0-214 GCF_000695815.1 Acanthisitta chloris
CCAACCCCCCCACAGCCAGCCTGGCTGAGAGAACAGTCTGTAAAGTGCCACCAACCTCTGCTTTGTGCATGTACTGATTAAAGAAGCATTTTATGGACATCATTTCACCTACTCAGATGCTTAATGGTGTATTTCTATCGTGTTCTTTCCCCTCCCAACTGGGACAGCTTGGAATTTATATAGTAATTAAATGCACCACGTTTTAATTAGCCTT
>NW_008694903.1:0-214 GCF_000695815.1 Acanthisitta chloris
AAACAAGGCCCACTCAGGCAGCAGGTTAAAAAGCCTGTACAAGTATTTAGTGGCTGGAGTGATCCTGAGCATAATATTCAGAATGACCTACAGAATTAAAACTTACCTGAAGAATGCTCGAGTAGCCCAAGCAGATACTTCTCTATCACATGCAGCATTAGAACAGGCCAAAATAAGGCAAGTGGCACAGGCCTGATCCTCCTAGGGCATATTA
>NW_008694904.1:0-214 GCF_000695815.1 Acanthisitta chloris
TGTCAGGCCTTCAGAAGGAACCTGTTCTATTTTGCATGCTTTGTTACTATTATAAGGGGGTTTGTGTCATTATTTATGGTTGTGAACGTGACCAGAAGGTTATTAGCATGTCTGCCTGGTGGATTAGGTTGTCATTCCTCCAAGAAACACTTCACTTAATGTACTAAGCACCTGGTATCTGAGTCAGCCTTCCTAAATGTTGATCTTTTATTGT
>NW_008694905.1:0-214 GCF_000695815.1 Acanthisitta chloris
TGGGGGTTAAAGGGGTTTTGAGGGTTCCTGGGTGGGTTTGGAGGTTGATTTGGGGGTGATTTGGTCTGATTTTGGGTGGTTCCTAACCCTCTTCCTTTCCCATCCCTCCCTTTTTCCAGCTGTGCCACCCCATGTTGTGCCCCCCAGCAGCTGTGGGGTTGGAGAGCCCAAATCCAGATGTTGGGGGGCTCACAGGGCCCCCCTGGGGGGGCAG
>NW_008694906.1:0-214 GCF_000695815.1 Acanthisitta chloris
ACCCCTGGGTGTTGTGATCCCCAGGGTCCCCATACTGCACCCCTGGGTGTCATATACCCAAGGGTCCCCACACTGCACCCCTGGGGGGTCACAGGTCCCCATGCTGCACCCAAGGGTGTTGTGGTCCCCAAGGTCTTCACCCTGCCCCTCTGGGGGTCACAGTCCCCAGGGTCCCTTCCCACGCTGCACCCCTGGGGTTTTGTGGTGCCCACAC
>NW_008694907.1:0-214 GCF_000695815.1 Acanthisitta chloris
CTCTGAGCAATCTGTTCCAGTGCCTCAGCATCCATATTGTAAAAAATTTGCTTCTTATGTCCAACCCAAATCGACCCTCTCTTAGGTTAATGTCATTTGCCCCTTGTCCTGACACTGCAGGCCTTGGTAAAACGTTTCTTTCCATCTTACACACCTCTTTATATATGCAGAGATTTCTGTAAGGTGGCCCTGGAGCCTTCCCTTCTCCAGGCTG
>NW_008694908.1:0-214 GCF_000695815.1 Acanthisitta chloris
CAGTGAGGTTACTTGGTCTTTGATAAATAGAAGTTGTGAGCACAGCTCCAAAGAATAGTTGCAAGTCAGAACTACTTTACTAAAGATGTTCCTCTTCTCCCACCAAGAACTATCAAATAGGCTGAAATTAGTGGGTGTCTTGATTCCTCTGAACCATCAGCATTTGGTGCTAACTCTTGGTGTTGCTCTGCCCCTTCTCTGTCATGGCAGCAGG
>NW_008694909.1:0-214 GCF_000695815.1 Acanthisitta chloris
TGCTGAGTCTCAGCTCATCCAGTCTCTTCAAAGCTTATTGAGGCCTTGCAGGGACAAGTCGGGACATTAAAAGTGCAATTGTGAAATGAACAGGGCAAAAAGGGGTATTTATAGTTGTTCCTTGAAGATCACCTGGTGGGGCGAGAACATGCAGGGCAGGCCACCTCCCCTTCTCCAGACAGGGCTGGCTACCCCCACCATGATTTAAGAAAAG
>NW_008694910.1:0-214 GCF_000695815.1 Acanthisitta chloris
CACCCAGGCTGGGCTGGAGGAGTCAGAAGCCTGGGCTTGGTGGCCTGATGGAACCTTGAAATGAAACCTGTCACTTGCTGGGTCTTTAACAGTCTTGCCTATTTGGCTAAGGGATGTGAATTTACTTGCAAGCTCAGCTTATCATGAGCTAGCTTCCAGGGTGGACTCTGCAGGTGTGCTCAAAAGCTAAGAAGTGTTTGGAGTGAAACATAGA
>NW_008694911.1:0-214 GCF_000695815.1 Acanthisitta chloris
GGCAATTGAGATGATATTCCCATGCATATTTTGCATAGCCAGCAAACTTTGAGTTGGGAAATACTTCCCTAAAGCTTTGTGAAAAGCATACCTGGACTTACTGCACCAGACCATGCGACAGAAGGAGGATCCCAGTCATCTTCTGGAAGCGAGCTTAGACTGCTTCAGATTAATTGTGGTTCAGTTTGAACTTAAGTCAAAGCTGGAGTGGTGG
>NW_008694912.1:0-214 GCF_000695815.1 Acanthisitta chloris
CATATCTGCCCTTCCCTTCCCAATCCATGTGTCCCTGTTAATGGCCCCGGCAATTACGATGGCACTGGCAGCAGCATTGGGATGGGCAATGGAACTGGCAATGACACTGGTACCAGCACGAGCAGTGGTATCAGCACCAGCAGTGACTCCAGCACTGGGCAGTGCCACCAGCAAATATATGAGCACGGGCAATGCCAATGCCGATGGCAATGCC
>NW_008694913.1:0-215 GCF_000695815.1 Acanthisitta chloris
TCTTTGATTACGAATAATTTGGCGACTTCTTCCTCAGGAATTTCCAATTTTACTCTCCCGTTATCAAATATAATTTTAGCATTCAGGAGAGACAATAAATCTCTACCTAACAACGGTAACGGGCAATTGGGCATGTATAGAAATTGGTAATCCAATTCTTTCCCCCCAAATTTCAAATTTAATGGTTGTAGGAAAGGTCTTTCCTCCAATTGACC
>NW_008694914.1:0-215 GCF_000695815.1 Acanthisitta chloris
TCGACCCAGCCTCTCCCTATCCCTTCTCCCTGCTCCCCTCTGCCCCCCGATCCCCCCTCTATCCCCCTATCCTCCCGTCCTTCCCCCAGCGCCCACCCGAACCGCCTCCTCTGCCCCCCGATCCCCCTCCTCTGTCTCCCTGCTCTCTCTCCCTCGCTTCCCCCCACCCCGCAGCCGCGGGGCTCGGGGGCGCCGGATAATAAAGCCTGAGAGCC
>NW_008694915.1:0-215 GCF_000695815.1 Acanthisitta chloris
TTGGGGGTAATACCCCCAGCACCCCAATTGTGGGGACACTCCCAGCACCCCAATTTGGGTTACCCCCCCAACACCTCAATTTGGGGTAACCAGCACCCCAATTATGGGGGGACACCCCGAAAACCCCAGTTTGGGGTAACCCCCCAAATCCCCAGTTTGGGGTAACCAGCCCTCCAATTATGGGGGACACCCCCAAAACCCCAATTTGGGGTAAC
>NW_008694916.1:0-215 GCF_000695815.1 Acanthisitta chloris
CCCTCCCAGTCCTCCCAGTTCCATCCCTTATACCCCCAGGAGGAGGAGAAGACTCTCCGACACCGACCTGGAGCTGCCCAGTCCTCCTCGACTGCCCCCCAACACCACTGAGGGACCCTCAGGGGGCACTACCTCCCCCCTGGGGTTGTTTTTTTGGGGGGGGTCCCCCCAAATTTGGCACTGTACCCCCAAACCCCAACCTGGTACTGTCCCCC
>NW_008694917.1:0-215 GCF_000695815.1 Acanthisitta chloris
TCCCGTTGCAGTCGCCCCTGCCGTCCATGTGTCCGGCCGAGAGCAGCACGGGATCCTGACGCTGTCGTGCCGCGCGTACGGATTCTTCCCCCGGGCCATCGCCATCAGCTGGCTGAAGGGGGATGAGATCCGGGACCAGGACACGGAGTGGGGCGGGATCGTTCCCAACAGCGACGGCACCTTCCACGCCTGGGCCAGGATCGAGGTGCTGCCGG
>NW_008694918.1:0-215 GCF_000695815.1 Acanthisitta chloris
CAAGCCACTGGAGCAATATTTTACTGGGGGAAGGATGGGGAGAAAGATAAAAAATATGGCACTGCTGAGCTCTTTGCATTCCTTTATATAATGCACATGTTATGTGCACGTTGGAAAAGACAGACTCATCCCTCCTCTTGGACACCATCCATCCCTTCATCTCTTTACCTGCTAAGTGATACAACAAGTGATAAACACAGTCACCCTGCTTAAAA
>NW_008694919.1:0-215 GCF_000695815.1 Acanthisitta chloris
CAAACTAACCTGTGATTCCATGACTTGGCCTCCTGAGCAGCTTGCAGTGAAGTTCAACTTTAATGCTTTATTTCTCATTCCCTGCGCAGGAGATACCATACATACATCATTTCATGCTCAGTAACTCAGCTTGAGTGAATGATGTTATTCAGACCAGAAACTCTCAGGTACTTTTACTTTCCATGCCTGTAAAACTTCTGCACTGCAAACAGCAG
>NW_008694920.1:0-215 GCF_000695815.1 Acanthisitta chloris
GAGACGAAGTTTTGTGTCCCCCCCCCCAAATTTCACCCCCGGGACCCCTCGACCTGCCCCCCCCGGGCGCTGCCCCGAGCCATGGAGGATGGTGAGTGTCGCCCCCTCCTCGTTTTGGGCTTGCTGCGCTTTGTTTTGCTTCCGCGACTGACGTCAGTAGGTTCCAGGGTGAACAGCGGCTTTAAAGTGGGGAGCGGTGCCATCAGTAGGTTCCA
>NW_008694921.1:0-215 GCF_000695815.1 Acanthisitta chloris
CAGGAGCCGCAATCGGAAATGGATTGTTTTATTTCCAGAGGCTGGCTTTCTTAGGAAAAGGAGAGAAACAAGCCAGGCATTTGCCAAGAAAAACAATTTGCCATTTCTTAAACATGTCACCCTGCCAAAACTTGGGGCAACGCAAGTAATTCTGAAAACACTTGTAGCGCCACAAGAAAATGGAATTCCAGCAGGTGGAGACGCTGTGATAAAAG
>NW_008694922.1:0-215 GCF_000695815.1 Acanthisitta chloris
TGCAAGTTAGACTTAGAAGTCTGAGCTAGCTCTCTTCAGAGAAGATGGTGAGAAACAGTTTGGATAAATCATCCTCTGCAGGTGTCTGTTTTCTCTGACCATGCAGAATGCTTGGGAAAACTGCCCTGGAAATCTTGGGTTTTGACATGTAGTCAGCTGACATGAACCCCACCTGTGGTGACTACTCTGATTTCAAAAAGTCAAACTTTCTCTTC
>NW_008694923.1:0-215 GCF_000695815.1 Acanthisitta chloris
AAAAAAAATATGAGGGGCTACAGGATAACGAAATGCTCTGTCATATCTATCTCATCTGTGTTCCTTTCCTATTTTTGACACATCAAGGGCAAACACTGCGTGTATCTTACTCCGTGTTCTCTCCCCTCTCACGCCCAGTACACGTGACTGGTCACACAGATTTTACTCAAACCACCAATGGCAGTGAAGTACAGGTTGGGTGGGGAAGTAATTGA
>NW_008694924.1:0-215 GCF_000695815.1 Acanthisitta chloris
TCCAGCGCCTCCCGCAGCACCAGCGAGTACGACCCCGCGAACGTCGCCTCCAGACCGAACGGCGACGACGGCCACACCCAGCACCGCACCCGACCGTTCGCCCCCGAGTCCCGGTCCGACACGCTCAGCAGAGCCACCACCGTCCCCAACGACGCGTCCTCGGCCACCGGCACCGACAGCGACGTCACCCACACCTCCGGCGCGTTGTCGTTCAC
>NW_008694925.1:0-215 GCF_000695815.1 Acanthisitta chloris
CTCTCTGGCCCCGTTCCCAGGCCGAGTCCTGCCCCCACCTGCCAGCCCCGAACATTTGCATGCCTGGGTCCCTGCCCGGGCTCTTTTCTCACCAGTGTCACTGGCAAATGCAGATTTGCTTGCGAGGATGTAACTCTGGCCAAGTCCCAGACCAGGGAGGTGTGAGCAGTTCCCACTCTCCCACGGCTCGCTCACAGGACTCCACACCTCGCAGG
>NW_008694926.1:0-215 GCF_000695815.1 Acanthisitta chloris
AGTGATGAGGAAATTTGTAGGTCCACTTTTCTCTCTTTTGCTTCAGTGGCTGGCATATACCTTTCTAATGAGCTCTGTCATAAAAGGATCATTTCAGAATTCTCATCCATTGAAAATTTTTGGCACACCAAAACACTGGAACTCCTCCCGGGGCAAAAATTAAGACTCTATGAGAAAAATCAGAAAGTTGTAGAGAACAACAGGAGGAAAAAAAA
>NW_008694927.1:0-215 GCF_000695815.1 Acanthisitta chloris
CCTGTTCAAGCCATAGGCTTCCCACTTCTCTAGGAGAATTGTTATGATACAGGTATCATGATCCATACCATGAGATTGACAAGACTGACAGACAGACAGACATGGATCAGTTTATCAGTCAGTAGGATACTGAAAGTGAAGCCTCTTGTAATTGTTCCTTAGTTCCTTTCTTGTTTTTTTATATTATTTTTTCCTTCTCCTCTCCTCTCCTCTCC
>NW_008694928.1:0-215 GCF_000695815.1 Acanthisitta chloris
AGTAGAGCAGGCATGGTTGCAAGACTCCTGGGCTCAGCAGTGCGGGGAAAGGTGAATCCCCAAAACCATCCATTTCTAACTTAGATGCTGTCAGGTTTCCCACTAGCAGCAGTTGGGGATGCCTCACTGCTCACCAAATCCCAGGCACACCAGTGCTTGGACTGAAGTACTCTGCACACACATACCAGGTCCATAATGGAGCATAAAGAAACACA
>NW_008694929.1:0-215 GCF_000695815.1 Acanthisitta chloris
GACACACGGTCACGGGATGGGGGAACAGACACTCGGACAGGGACAGATGGACAGACACAGACACGAGGGGACACGGACAGGGAGAGACACACGGACACGGGACAGACAGACAGACAGACCCTGGGGACAGGGACACACAGACACGGGATACACGGACAGACACGTGGATAGACACAGACAGGGACAGACACAGTGTGTGTGACTGTGCCCTGGGG
>NW_008694930.1:0-215 GCF_000695815.1 Acanthisitta chloris
CTACAAAAATAGGAACATGTCTTCTAGGCACACAATTCAAAGGACAAAAGATTACAGACCTTTGCTTATCAAGGAAAATGGCAGCATACAGCACCATGAAAAGACAGCCCACAGAACAGGGAGCTTAACAATAGCTAAACCAGCCTCAGGTATTTGTAAAACTAGCTGTTAAATATGTAAAAGAAACCTACCGATGCAAGGTTTAACATGCTGAA
>NW_008694931.1:0-215 GCF_000695815.1 Acanthisitta chloris
CACCAATCACCTCCTTCCTCCCTCCTTCCGCCACCGTCCCCTCCAATCCCAACCCCCGACACAAACACCCAATAGAAAACCTTGACACATCCCGCCGTGTTTACACCGCTCTCCACCAATCAGCGCCGAGATTACTGAGGGTTCGTCGGGTCCGGCCAATAGGAACGCGCGTTGTTTCGGAGTGGCGGGAAGCGGTGCGGGCCAAGATGGCGGCG
>NW_008694932.1:0-215 GCF_000695815.1 Acanthisitta chloris
CCCCCCTCACTCCAGGGGCCACCACCACTGACCCCCCCGTGCTCAAGGCTCTCAGGGCCTGTTCCCCTCCTGCCACCCCCAACAGAACATCCTGAACCCCCAGACTCACCTCTCAAGAGTGGGGGCTGATCCTCCACAATGAACACCTGGGGGGCCCTGCCCACCCCAGCCTTCTTCACCTGGGGGCTGTCAGTGCCCAGCTGCTCTCCAGGGCT
>NW_008694933.1:0-215 GCF_000695815.1 Acanthisitta chloris
GCCAGGCTTTCCCTGGACCGACGGGCCGGGAGAGATCAGCCAGTACGGCCACATTTCCCCAGTGCCGCGGGGTTCACACTGCACCGCCGAAACCCACAAAAATAAAAATTCCTAAAACCTTCGGATTTTCCCAATTCCCCCCGTGCCAGGCAGGGTGAAGAGCGCTTTGCGGCCGCCGGGCTCCCACCCCTCAGCCTGTAGTGGGACCGGCAGCA
>NW_008694934.1:0-215 GCF_000695815.1 Acanthisitta chloris
ACACAGGTTTTCCTGGCTGAGCCCACCACTAGATTGGAGATTCCTGCACCTTATGGTACAGCACCATGCAGACATTCCTGTATTATCTTCTATATCTGGGGATTAATTGCAGCAGTGGTAGGTGAACAGGATGACAGTGATTTGATTTATTTTTTGATGTGCTATGCAGTTGTGTTCTTCACAGACAAGGATAACATGACTGAGATGTTTGCCCT
>NW_008694935.1:0-215 GCF_000695815.1 Acanthisitta chloris
GGGATGACTGCTCCTCTTTCAGTTTGTGCATTTATCATTCCTGTGCGTTTGAATAATTATGTTTCTTCTCAGCATGGTGGTGAGCAGAAAAATGTACCTGCGTTCTTCCTTCATATGATCATGATGCATTATCCTCTCATGAGATATTTGTGTTAATGATGAGAAGGTCAGAACCAAACCTGAAAGTTCAATAGGGTTTGAGAGAGATGAGAATG
>NW_008694936.1:0-215 GCF_000695815.1 Acanthisitta chloris
AAGGTGAGGAATCACACTGTAAGCATCCAACTAACCGTGTTTTAAGTATTTTAGGCCAGATTGGTCTAAGTAGTCTAAATAGTTTGACTCTAGCAGAGTCAAATTCTTTGTAGTATTTATCTGCTGTGAGTCTGCACTAAATTAGATCCTTTGTTTTGTTGTTCATCTTAATGAAAATGGTTTTGGGAAATATTCTTCCCAGATATCTTACAGCA
>NW_008694937.1:0-215 GCF_000695815.1 Acanthisitta chloris
ACTGCTTCTGGAGGGCTGGGGTCCAGCAGAACATGTGCTTTTGCCAGTTTCAAAGCCCTTTGATGGGGAGGAAGGGAAACCTTGCATTTTAGGAAGCATCTAGTATGGTATCTCTAGACAACAAAGCCTTCTGACAACTGTTTCAGTGGGTGACTGACTCTTGGTACGTTTGCCACTAGTGGGAGATGACGTGTAGGAAAGGTCCTCAAGTGTTG
>NW_008694938.1:0-215 GCF_000695815.1 Acanthisitta chloris
ATCCCGGTGGGCGGTGGGATGCTGGCGTAGGGCACAGGTGAGCTCGATCCCGGTCGGTGCCTCCAGCCGCAGCATGAAGCTCATCATCCTGGACACTTACTCTCAGGCCAGCGAATGGGCCGCCAAGTACATCCGCAACCGCATCGTGCACTTCGGGCCGGGCCCCGGGCGCTTCTTCACGCTGGGGCTGCCCACAGGTGGGTACCGGGGCTGGG
>NW_008694939.1:0-215 GCF_000695815.1 Acanthisitta chloris
TCTTTGCTGAGAATATTCTTGATCACTGTCTCTCAGTGTATCCCATCTTGACTGGATGGACATTAATTTCCCCTGAATCCACATATTTCCTAGGGGAAGCATACCCTCACTTGCAGTGAACTTTGGTACATTTCTGTGGCCACTGGCCTGAGCCAGTGTTGACTTGCTACAGAGAGGACACAAAGTAACACATATTTTATTTCCCAATTGACAAA
>NW_008694940.1:0-215 GCF_000695815.1 Acanthisitta chloris
TTGAAAATCAAGCACTAGCTTTGCCAAGATACATAGATACTTGGGGAGCCTGAGTCACATCCTAGTGGCATTTAGGATGGAGATTTCAGGTTCATGAGAAGAGACACCCTGGCCTGAGATGGACATAATGGTTGCTATTGAGACTGTCTGACACTTGTCAGAGCTTCCTGCCCCATTGTCCAGACATCCCAGGAGCTGGAATGTGAACAGCTGAG
>NW_008694941.1:0-215 GCF_000695815.1 Acanthisitta chloris
CCCCTACATGACTTTCCACCCCCCTCGGGGTGCCACACACCCCAATGGACCCCAGACCCAATTTGGGGGGTGCAAGATAAACCCCCCAACCCTGTGTCCCCCCCCAAAACTAACCTCCTGTCCTCCTTCCCCCCAGAGATCGATGAGGACAGACTGCCCAACCCTCTGCTCAAGGTAAGTTTGGGGGGGACTTTGGGGGGATTTTGGGGACCCCC
>NW_008694942.1:0-215 GCF_000695815.1 Acanthisitta chloris
GAGTGGAGGAAGCGCGCGGTGATTGGATGAACGTCTGGGCGGGACGTAACGGGCAAGGAGCCAATCGCGACGCGCTCCGAGGGGATACGGAAGAGGAAGGCGGCGAGGCGGGAATTACCGGGATTGACGTCTCGCTCCGCCAATAGCAACTCGCTCCCAGAGGTTACGCCCGCGCGCGCGGCGGATTGGAGGATTCGGATTGTGATTGACAGCGC
>NW_008694943.1:0-215 GCF_000695815.1 Acanthisitta chloris
CATGTACATATTTTTCAGCTGGACAAAACCCACCTGGCTTTTCCTGCAGAATCTTCCATCATATCTCACCATTACCACTGCCACTTTATTTGTCTGTGGCAGAAATGTATTTCTGCTGGAAACAGGCTAAGTATTTCACAACAACAAATGTGTCAAACACCTCTGCAAGAACTCGGCTGAGAACTCAGTGCCGGGACTGAATACTCAGCCTGCTG
>NW_008694944.1:0-215 GCF_000695815.1 Acanthisitta chloris
TTGGAATTGTTTTCCTGGTTTCCATGTGCTTCAGGATGGATTTGCCTCCTCCTCCTTTCCTTGTATTCCCATATCCATCAGTTTTCCAGGAATTTCAGTTGCTCTTTGAAAGAGCTTTACATTCTCCTTTTCCCACTCTGATTATCCCAGAGGGAATTTTCTCCTTGCTCTCTGTGCTCTCCAAAGGATTTGTTGGGAGAACTTTGGGATCACTG
>NW_008694945.1:0-215 GCF_000695815.1 Acanthisitta chloris
GATCCACCATTTGTAATATGTGATGTTTGAGATGCAGTAACTTGTTTGGTTTTCACACTACTGTGCAATGTGCAGATGCAGTAACAGTGAGCAGAAAAGTTCATCAGGAAGCCAGACTTTAGAGCAGTGAAGATCAGTGGATGGTAACCTAGTCTGTAGAACTTGAGTGCACAGAAATGTAAGAAACAAAGTTTGTGAAAAAGTGGAAAATAACA
>NW_008694946.1:0-215 GCF_000695815.1 Acanthisitta chloris
GGGGGGATTCATCATCCCAGGGATGGGGGAATACTGTCCCGGGGGGATTCATCACCCCAGGGATGGGGGTACCTTGTCCCAGGGGCAATTCATCACTCCAGGGATGGTGGGGACACTGCCACAGGGATGTGGAACATCACCCCAGAGGGATCTGTCACCCCAGGGATAGGGGAGCATTGTCCCAGGGACTGGGGGTGCATCACCTCGGGGATGGG
>NW_008694947.1:0-215 GCF_000695815.1 Acanthisitta chloris
TTTTTTTTGTGGGTGCTCCTGCTGTGCCCTGCTACTCCTGCTGTGGGAGGGCAGGAGACGGTTGCGTCGCATAACCATAGGGTGGTAGGTAACTATGTCGACATGAACCGCACAAGGACGTGAGGCATGCAGAAAAACAAACTGGTGAATGATATGAATGCTGTGTTTCACACTCGTTCGTTTCTTTGGTTCTGGTTTTATTAAAAGGGCATCAT
>NW_008694948.1:0-215 GCF_000695815.1 Acanthisitta chloris
CGACACCACTGTCAGCCCTGCTGCCGAGCCCAAGGGACTGAGACACCGAGAGCAGACAGAGCGGAGCCACAGAACGCACGGAGCCACCCAAACACAGCCTCACCCCACGGTACGGCTCGGTCAGACCCGCTGCGAATTGCTGCTCCAGTCACCCTGGCGAAAAGAGGCAGCAGAGCCCTCGGCGATGCCGCACATCGCGGGGTGCCACCGAGCTC
>NW_008694949.1:0-215 GCF_000695815.1 Acanthisitta chloris
GTGATCTCCTGACTCTCACATATGTGACCAGACATTTATCAGCAGGACTATGCAAAAGAGAGAACCTCCATCCTCATAACCTCCAGGTTTCAACCTGTAGGGTTACCAGTGAGACTGACAATGCCTCTGTGAGAACAACAGAGAGCTTCAGGGCATGTCTCTCACCTTCAGATGACCAGAAGTTGGTGTCATAGAATTATAGACTTTTTTGGGCT
>NW_008694950.1:0-215 GCF_000695815.1 Acanthisitta chloris
CCTGCAGGGACCGCGCGGGTCCCCTCGGGGCTGTGCCCAGGGCTCGCCCCGGGCGCGGGGGGCGATGTGCCCTACGGAGTCGGGACCAAAGGGGGTCTCTGCCCCCGGGACCTTGTCCCCCTGCGGCCGCGGTGGCAGCGGGAGTTGTGTTCCCTCGGGTCAGAGGGAGGGTGAGGGTTCCTGGATGCTGTGATGATTCCGGAGTGGTGTGGTGG
>NW_008694951.1:0-215 GCF_000695815.1 Acanthisitta chloris
GGCTGGGGTTAAACCATGACAGTGCAACAAAGCCTCATCGAAAACAAGCGATGCATTTTACAAGGTTGATCTTAAAAGCACAATGCTCCCCATTAAAATAATATCATTTACTCTTGGAATCATCATTCCATATTCTTAAACATATTTTCCAATGACACTTATTTTATCATAAATATCAAAAGTCACGATACCAATATTCTTTCGATCAGCATGTC
>NW_008694952.1:0-215 GCF_000695815.1 Acanthisitta chloris
TGGGTCTGGCACAAAGATTCACTCCAGGCGTTGTGCATCACCCTCTGTCTGCCACGATCACTTTATAACCTCTTAGCACCTCCGAATAGGAGGTTTGGTTGGGGTTTTTGTTCCAGGTTGAGGAGTTATTTGGCCGTGGGTGTTTCCCAGCCGTGGAGCAGTGTGAGCTCTGTCAGGACATCCCGCAGCTCTCGGCGCTCGGCAGCACTGCCCGC
>NW_008694953.1:0-215 GCF_000695815.1 Acanthisitta chloris
GTGGAGTGCCTGTGTGTGACCTCATCAATGACACAGCTGACTCGATCCACTCGGTGGCTGCTCCTGAGAGCTCTCAGCACCTGCAGTGCAACAGCTTCCTGCATGACACGGGGTGGAGTGGCTTCAGCACATCCTGCGCTCCTCTTCCTGCTGCGGTGTCACCACCTGCCACTCCCAGGATGGGGCATAGCGGTGGGGACTCTGTGCTGCAAGGG
>NW_008694954.1:0-215 GCF_000695815.1 Acanthisitta chloris
TGCTTTGGACACTGGAGAGTTTTCCATGGGAGGAATGATTTGGCTTTGGTTTATTTCAGTCTAGTATGTGAGTGATGTTCTTCAGGACAGACTCCAGGTTGGCTGCAGGAGGAGCAGGAACCACTGACAGTCTGTTAAACAGGGAATTATAGATTGTTATAGCTTCTATTTCTCTGCCATTGGACATATCTACAGTTTATTCCCAATTTCTTTCC
>NW_008694955.1:0-215 GCF_000695815.1 Acanthisitta chloris
TGATGTATCCTTGCCTCTAAAAAATAACACTATTGTAAAGATTAGTTGCATGGGTGTAACTGCTTGGTGATACTGGACGAGCTATCACAACCCAGATGAGAAAAATGAAACTTTGCTAATATCAGCCAACTGAGGGTCTATCCAGATTAACTTCAAAGAATAAAAATGGACTGTTCAAATAGTTTGGAGCTGTTAAGCTACATAAAACAGCAAGG
>NW_008694956.1:0-215 GCF_000695815.1 Acanthisitta chloris
GTTCCTGCAGTGCCTAATCACGGGCCTGAGTTCATGTCATGGTCCTCAGCAGAGGACACTTAGAGGGTTGCTCTTCTGTCTACACAGGGGGAAAAAAAGACATTTTCATATCTCCCTTGCACTTCTGTCATGCTTGGTTGAAAACAGCGCACATGTTCAGAAGTTACTGCTGCAAGGCTGGAGATGGCAGAGAAAAAGGGCAGCAGGATAAAGAT
>NW_008694957.1:0-215 GCF_000695815.1 Acanthisitta chloris
TTTTTCACAGGACAAGCTACTTACCCAGAACTGTCACTTCATAATACCCAAGGCTACTAGCACTTTTAAACTCATTGATATTTTTATCTGTTCTGGTTTCCTTTGGCTGGTGCACTGCAGCATGAAGGTTGTACTGTTGCATAAGTAAGTCTTTGTGCGCATAATCAAATTTCCGTGGAATGCTTTCTGGGAAAATTTTGCTGTGGTGCAAATAT
>NW_008694958.1:0-215 GCF_000695815.1 Acanthisitta chloris
CCTGCTTCTAGGCCTCTCTAAATGCCCCTGACGTAGCAGAAGATGCTCCCAAATAAACTCTGTTTCCTTCTCTGTCCTCATTTGATGGACTAAATGATGGAGTAAAGTCGCTATCCTGTTTTTCTTGTCCTCTGCAGCCTGGATTAATGTATTTTACACCTTTATTTTAGTGGTGGATAATACCCACAGGAGCAACTACCCAAAAGCTTCAGCTT
>NW_008694959.1:0-215 GCF_000695815.1 Acanthisitta chloris
TGGGTTTTCCTCTTTTCCTAGATGTATATTCCACCTGTTCCAAAGGGTGTAGAGCAATGGATGTTCACCAGTCCAAAGTATGGAGAGCCCTCACCTTCCCACCCAAGGGATATCAGACCAGGTTCCACCCCACCAGGGCTGAAAGCCAGAGAAGCCTCAAGCAAATCACACACAGAATCATGGAAAGTTTGGAAAAGATCTTTAAGATCCTCAAG
>NW_008694960.1:0-215 GCF_000695815.1 Acanthisitta chloris
TGTCCCTATCCCTGTCCCCATCCCCGTGGAGGTTCTGCTCCCATCCCCATGCTGGGCCCGGGTCCTGCCCTCAGCCCCAGTGTTCCCCCAGGTTGGATGATCGATGAGAACATCCGTCCCACCTTCAAGGAGCTGGCGAACGAGTTCACGCGCATGGCGCGCGACCCCCCGCGCTACCTGGTGATCAAGGTGAGCAGGGACCCCCCCCCGAGCCC
>NW_008694961.1:0-215 GCF_000695815.1 Acanthisitta chloris
ACCTCCCACCCTGAGACCCCCAGCACATCCAGAGATGTCCCTTGCCCCGCTGTGCTCCTGCACCGACCCCCCCAGCTCAGAGGTGTCCAGACGCTCCTTCCTTTCCCCCCACTCCCCCCAGTGCCCATCCCAGCAGGATTCCTCCCTCCAGCTCCATCTCTGCCCCGAGAACCCACACACCTGGGGGTGGGGGGGGACGCCCCTTCTCGCACCTC
>NW_008694962.1:0-215 GCF_000695815.1 Acanthisitta chloris
AAAAAACATAGTCTAAACTTCTCTTGTTTACTTAGCTCTAATATCTACTGATTTTTCACAAGTAATTTTATAGCAGGGTGTGTAGTGTAAAGGTGGTTAGAAAACCAGATCCTGTATTTGGAATAGAAAACTAAACATGTCACTGTGTAATTGAAAAATTGAACAAATTGTTCACTTAGTTACCTTATGTCCATCAATTGCAACCTAGCAGTGGA
>NW_008694963.1:0-215 GCF_000695815.1 Acanthisitta chloris
CCCCAAGTTTGTGTTTCCCTTTAGCAATGTGTCCCACATTTCTGTCTGGGAATTCTCTGCTTTTAGCTCCAGCTGGCACCTCCAGCTCTTTTTTCCCCAAACACCTACAGGCTGTAGCCACATCAACACTCTCCAAGGGGAAAGCTCTTCTTCCATCTGACTCCTGCAGCCTCTGAGCCCTGTGCTCTGCTGCTGCCTAAGTCATTGCCTTCCAA
>NW_008694964.1:0-215 GCF_000695815.1 Acanthisitta chloris
TACCTATATATATATATATATATGTCTTATACATATATAATATATCATATATAATAAATATCTTTTAAATTTTTAGATATATATACATCTATCTTTATATAATATCTCTCCTATTAGGTACCTATTAGGTGTGTTCTAGGAGTAAATCTGATAATGGGACCTTAAATTATACTCTAACAACTCTTAACTGTTGCTGCCAGGAAAGGGAAAGTGAA
>NW_008694965.1:0-215 GCF_000695815.1 Acanthisitta chloris
TATCAAAGGAGATTGTGGTAAAGGGGACTCGTGAACCTACCGGTGACAGCCTGATGTAACTGCGTTCACTAGAACTCCTAGAGCCCAACCTGTCAGCCAATTGCTTACTCAAACAAATTGCAGTTTATTAAAGGTAGGCTGAATAGCACTTGGCACAGTTACAGGGTGAGAGATGCACAATTACAGGAGGTCACCAGCTAAACATGACTAAGCAA
>NW_008694966.1:0-216 GCF_000695815.1 Acanthisitta chloris
GAGTGATCCAGGGGATCCCCAGTGTCCCAATCCCAAGGCTTTGAGGGGTTGACCCTCCCTGGTGTGAGGATCTGACAGATCTCCTGGGTGGATATGCTGTGGGATCTCCAAGGATCTGAGGATCCAGGTCTGACATCCCTGAGGATCTGCAGCTGGAACCCACTGACCTGTGCCCCCTCCTTCCCCCCCAGCATTCCCGACAGTCCCCACGAACCC
>NW_008694967.1:0-216 GCF_000695815.1 Acanthisitta chloris
CTGGGAGGCACTGGGGGCACTGGGAGGTACCGGGGGGGCACCCCTGGACCCCAAACCTGGCACCGGGGAGCCCTGGGGGGACTGGGAGCAATGGAAACACTGGTTACACTGGTGTCACTGGACCCACTAGGCCCACTGATGTCCCTGGTGTTACTGTACTGGTGTCACTGGTCCCACCGTCCCCACTTTTGTCACTGTCCTCACTGGTGTCACTGT
>NW_008694968.1:0-216 GCF_000695815.1 Acanthisitta chloris
GCCTTGGCCAGATGCAGCCACTCCACCCTCCTCCAGTGCTTTGCACATTAATGCAAATGCACTGGCCTGAGTGGTTCATTAGCAGCATGTGGAATGGAATAATGCATCCGCATCCCATTAGCCTAATGAAAAAAAGGGAGCCGGCACCTGGAACAAAGCTGCCGACTCTTGGCTAGTGCTCTGGCTCGGCCATGCTGGGCCCCCCTTCCCGTCCCC
>NW_008694969.1:0-216 GCF_000695815.1 Acanthisitta chloris
AGTAGCTATGCTGCTTCTGATCCTGACTTAACACATCAATTTTACGAAATGCCTGGCTATGACCAACTGGTGTTATTCTGCTGTCTTTGGTGCTGATCTTCACTGTCAATAGAGGCCAATGTTTTTATGCAGCTGTCTGTATCCTATGCAAGTAGCTGCACTAGACTCAGAGTTTACAAAGTAGGCATACAGAAAAAGTTCAGGTACAATTTATGG
>NW_008694970.1:0-216 GCF_000695815.1 Acanthisitta chloris
GTCTGTGCCCTGCCCAGAGAGGCTGAGCAGGCTACAGCCCCTCTGCACAGATCTCAGAGACAAATCCCCTGCTCCTCTGGGGCCCTGAGCCCCCTCTCCAGAGTTACCTCTGGGCTTCACACTTTCCCTTGGAGCAGTTCCTGCCACAGAGATACTTAACCAAGGCCAGAGAAGAGTGAATTCCACTGGGATCTTCCCACCACCCCTGCCCTCTGA
>NW_008694971.1:0-216 GCF_000695815.1 Acanthisitta chloris
GTTGGGGGCGGGCTGTGGCGGCGGAACGTGCCCCCGGCGCGTGCTGGGCGGCCGGGACGGAGAAGGGAGAACGGAGCGTTCCGGTCCGTGTCCCCCTGGGCCTGTGGGTGCTGCGGAGGAGGGTGGCAGAGCAGCTTTGGGGGGCTGTGGGTTACTTTCATCCAGGCTGCAGCATCGTTGTGTAAAGAGAGACTGCTGGAAGGCAGGAGGGCTCTG
>NW_008694972.1:0-216 GCF_000695815.1 Acanthisitta chloris
CCCAAACCCCGGGGTACCCCGACCCTGCGTCCCCACAGGTCACACAGCCCTACAACCCCCAGACCCCCGGCACGCCGGCCATGTGAGTGCACCCCCAAACCGGGGGGACCCCAAAACCGAGGGGGGACCCCAAAATCGGAGGGGGGACCCCAAAATTTGATGGGAGAGGGATGGGCTGGAAGGGACCCCCAGGTTGGGGGTCTGGGAGGGAATTGG
>NW_008694973.1:0-216 GCF_000695815.1 Acanthisitta chloris
AAATTGCCTTCATTGTCCTGACAAAGGTGGAAGGAGGCATCATGGAAGCCTGTGGCAGGTGGCAGAAGCAGCTGTACCTGTAGGCACTCCTAGCACGGTGGCAGAAGTGTTCCCTGCACTGCACTGCCAATACATTTCAGTGCTCACCAGCAGGGATGGACTGCCAGGAACAGGAAGGCTGCAGAAAGAACATCTCCGTTCAACTGCCTCTCCATC
>NW_008694974.1:0-216 GCF_000695815.1 Acanthisitta chloris
CTCTCTCTCAGCACTCTCAGAGGCATCTCACCCTTCCCCTGATGAGCTGCTTCCACCAGCCCAAGAGCTGCTGGATGAAATTGGTAAGAGACACTTCACCCAAAAGGGTGTGAGGCTTGCCAGCTGTGTTCAATCAGGATTTCTCCCAGATCATTCACTACCAAAAATACACAAGAGCTTCCAAATTAGTTGCAGTCAGTGATTAGGAAGTTAGGC
>NW_008694975.1:0-216 GCF_000695815.1 Acanthisitta chloris
CTCCAACTCCACTTTAGGTACAGTTTTCTATGGTGTTGGAAGAAGAAAACTGAATTTTAAGTTTACAGTGCACCAGCCTCATTTGCATCAAAGGGAACATGTCATTAAAACAAAACCACAGCAAAAGCAAAACCAGCACAATCCAAAAGCTAAAACATGAACGAATTACTCATGTTTTGAACTTTGTTCTAACATACCCAAAATCTATTCTTTCTC
>NW_008694976.1:0-216 GCF_000695815.1 Acanthisitta chloris
GCATAGTCCCTGTCCCTACAGAATTCATGTGATGTCCTTGCCCCCACCCCACTGCCTCTTGCTACTGATGACCACGTCCTCTTGCTTCTGCCAGAACTGCCTCTGTGTTGGGATGCATTGGGCTGAGCTCTGCTCCCCATATGTACCTGTGACCATGCCTGTGTCTGTTCTCCTGCTGTTGCATTCCCTGTATCCCTGTCTGGGCAGGTCTGTGCT
>NW_008694977.1:0-216 GCF_000695815.1 Acanthisitta chloris
TTTGGGGTCCCAGGGGTGTTTTTGGGGGGTCTCAATCCCCCCGTGCCCCCCCAGCGCTTTGCCCGCGCGGATAAGCGTGGGAAGCTTCCGCGGTGGATCCAGCAGCATCTGCCTGAGAGTCACCTCAACCTGACGGTGGATGAGGCTGTGCAGGTGGCCAAGAGATTCCTCAGGGAGATGGCTCAGCCCTTCCGGCAGGTATGGACACCGGATCCC
>NW_008694978.1:0-216 GCF_000695815.1 Acanthisitta chloris
AAGGCCATCACTGATGTGAGTACCATGGTGGGACGAACAATTAGGACACCTTCCAGTGGAGGGTGATGGAGAACTTGCTTTGGACTGCCTTCCCTGCTTACTTCTCTCCTTGGGCAGGCTGCCATGATGGCGGAGGAGCTGAAGAAGGAACAGGACACCAGCGCCCACCTGGAACGGATGAAGAAGAATATGGAGCAGACCATCAAGGACCTGCAG
>NW_008694979.1:0-216 GCF_000695815.1 Acanthisitta chloris
TGGGTTTTGTAGAGACCCCCTGCTGCCTCCCTCTGCCAGCCCCTCACTCCCAGCCCAAAGAGGGGAAAGAAAAAGTTTTGCCTGCTTTTGTAGGTTCATCGTTTGGGGTTCGTGGCTCTGAATGGAGTGGCTGTCCTCCCTTCCTCTGTCCTCTCCTTTTCTTTTCCTCAAGCCTTCTTCACCCATTTCGTTTTCTTGTTAAAACCTCTAAGGAAA
>NW_008694980.1:0-216 GCF_000695815.1 Acanthisitta chloris
CCAGGGGTCTGGGGTACTCCTCTCCCCGAATTCAGCACCCACATTCCCAGGGATCTGGCACCCAGATATCCAGGGATCTGGGGGTTGGCCTACCCCCCATCCAGCACCCACACACCCAAGGGTATGGGGGTCTGTCCACCCCTCATCCAGTACCCACATTCCCAGGCATCTGGGGATCTGTCCACCCCTCATCCAGCACCCACATTCCCAGGGGTC
>NW_008694981.1:0-216 GCF_000695815.1 Acanthisitta chloris
AGCCCCGCGGAGCAGAGAGCAGAGCCGCGCGCGGCGGCCCCGGGGGAACACTGACAGGGATTGGGGCTGAGGCGCTGAGTGTGCCTGAGGGACACTTGGCTCGCTCAGATTCACCGTCTGTGTCAGGCGCTGGAGCTTCTCGGGCTTCGCTCTGGGCGGGAATTGATTCCCGGCTGAGTCTGCCCGAGCAGGAGGAGTTAAATTTAGGGTTAAATT
>NW_008694982.1:0-216 GCF_000695815.1 Acanthisitta chloris
GGAAACGTCGTCTCCAGCAGTGGAGGTGGGAGGGTGGAGAGGCACCAGCTGAGGAGCTCCGTGCTCGGCGTGTTCCTGGACTTGGAGGAGGAACAAGTGGAGTTGTATGAGGTGGAGAACATGAGCCTCATGGGCAGGATGACTCTGGAGCTCGGGAAGGATCGTGATGAAAGGTTCTTCCCATTCCTGTCCCAAAGGGAAGGGGCAGGCACAGCC
>NW_008694983.1:0-216 GCF_000695815.1 Acanthisitta chloris
GGTGGATGTTGGGGACACAGAGGGTGACTAGGGGGACACTGGTGATACAGAGTGTGACACTGGGGACACTGGGGTGACACTGGGGACACTGATGTGACACTGGGGGATGTTGGGGACACTGGGGGTGACTTGGTGGGACACATGGGGTGACACTGGTGACACTGGGGACACTGGTGACACCACTGGGGACCCACCGAAGACGTAGAGCACAGCGAC
>NW_008694984.1:0-216 GCF_000695815.1 Acanthisitta chloris
TGCAGGGTTAAAAATTCTGTCCCTAGGTGGACAACTTTCCTTCATTCTTGGAGTTCATCACATTTGCTTTTCCAGGTATTATCAAGTCCCACATGTACCAAAACCCAATTTACTCTTGAGCAAAATGGACACATTGAGGGAGAACCTTCCTGTTCTCCAGCAAGGAGCTAAAAAAGCATCCAAGAACTTGGTCCCCAGCACAGGAAGGACATGGAC
>NW_008694985.1:0-216 GCF_000695815.1 Acanthisitta chloris
AAGTGCAGTGCCTCTCTGCTGCCACCTCGTGGTGGAAGCCCGGAACTGCAAGTGCTGCTGCTCGCTCCTGCCCCTGGTGGTGGAAACCCAGAACAGCGCTTGCAGAGTCTTGCTGCTGCCACCTGGTGGTGAAAACACGGAATTGCAAGAGCCGTGCCTCGCTGCTGCTCTCTGTTGGTGGAAACCCAGAACAGCAAGATACTAGTCTCGCTGCTG
>NW_008694986.1:0-216 GCF_000695815.1 Acanthisitta chloris
ATTTCCTGTCCTCTGGATGTTGCTTAATGAATACAAAGCTTGCCTGTAGAGCAGACCTTCCTGAGCATTGCTGTGCAGGCCAGCCTGGCTGGAGAAGGGGAGTGCTGCTGCCTCAGGTAGAGTCAGGAGTGGGTCTGTCAGCTGTGCCACCCCTTCAGAAAGTGAGTGCTGCCTCTCTTACTGCTGTGGCATTGCCCTGCTTCCCCAGGAGCTTTG
>NW_008694987.1:0-216 GCF_000695815.1 Acanthisitta chloris
CATGCTCAGAGGTCTTCAGCACATAACCATGACTTCCTCTGGTCTCTCAGGCACCATTTTCCTTGAATTGGAGTTCTCATGTTGGGATGTGGGTTAATCTTCTCCATCATCTTTCTGAGATGTAAAGATTATTTTCCTTTCTTTATGGCTTTATATTTGCAAGGAAGATAGATACTTGTATTTTTTTACATCAACATGACATTACTGATTTAAAGC
>NW_008694988.1:0-216 GCF_000695815.1 Acanthisitta chloris
GGTGACCAACCAGCGCAGCTCACAGTCACAGCGCAGAGGGTTCCCGCGCAGGTCCCTGCCAGGTAAGGACACCTCGGTCACCTGGGCACCCCCCAGGGTCACCTGGGACACCCCAGAGGTCACCAGGTGTCCCCAAGGGCCGCCAGGTGTGCCCAGGTGTGAGCTGGGTGCTCCTCCCAGGTGGCCCCGATGTCCCCAGGTGCCCCCAGGTGTGCC
>NW_008694989.1:0-216 GCF_000695815.1 Acanthisitta chloris
GGATCTGCTCTCCTGAAACCTCCAGTCGCGGGCACGTTGACACTCTCGAGGCACCACTCGTGCGTTTACACCAACGCACACAAGTGTGTGCACACAGGCGCTGCTGGATGCGGTGGCCTGTTTTTAGCCCTCAGGAAAACGCCCGGGCTAACCTGCCCTTGGGCTGCAGAGCCCCGAGCCAACTCGCAGCGGCAGTGCCGCGGCAGGACCTGCCCT
>NW_008694990.1:0-216 GCF_000695815.1 Acanthisitta chloris
ATGTGCAGAGTAAAATCTCTGTGTTTAGTTAGGAATACCTTGAGTTTTTCTTGGCAGAGATCAGCAGTGAAGGAGTCAGTAAGAGCAGCTTGAGGCTGAAATTTGCAAGTTAGAACTACTATTAACTCTAGTTGCCAATTAATAAAATATTTTTATTTCTTGTGTATTGCATAAACAACATGGATTAGGTACAAGAATTCAGAGATAAGTTATAGG
>NW_008694991.1:0-216 GCF_000695815.1 Acanthisitta chloris
TAGATGAGTCAGTGTTTAACAGAGCACTCCAATCTTATGATTCACATCATTCTGCATAGGGCATAAGACACATTTAAATGCATCCTTCCTCTGAAAGGTTTGTAATTTAATAATTTTTTATGTAAAATTTTTCTTTGCAATTGTATAATACAACAGGGGGTTATACATGTCATCAGTTTGTCTGAATACTAAAAAGTGTTCAGAAACAACAACAAA
>NW_008694992.1:0-216 GCF_000695815.1 Acanthisitta chloris
ACCCCACTGGGATGTGGAGATTGCTGAGCACACACGTGCAATACGCACACACACACACACACACCCCACTTTGCACCGCCCCGACAACGCTCTTGCACCTCTCCATCCCTCGTTATCGCTGCATCGCAGATGAGCTCACATTCGCACCCTGTCAGCAGGGATGGTGTCAGCCCTCCCCTGCCACCCCGGCACAAAGCTGTGAGAACCCATCCTGAC
>NW_008694993.1:0-216 GCF_000695815.1 Acanthisitta chloris
CCCCTCTCCCCAGCACCACCAGGGACCCCAGACCCCCTTATGTCCCCCTGCCACCCCCCTAACCCTCTGTCCCCTCTCCCCAGCACCACCCGGGGCCCTGAAGCCGGAGATGCCCCTTGGCCATGGCGGCCTTGGCGCCCCTTAGGATGTCACCACCGTCGTCACCGCCACCATCATCTGCTGGTGTGTCCCTCCTCCTCCTCCTGCTGCTGCTGC
>NW_008694994.1:0-216 GCF_000695815.1 Acanthisitta chloris
GCGGCCCCCGCGGGCACAGCGTGCGGGATCGCCCGCCCCAGTGTGTCCCCCCCGTCGGGGATCGGGATGTGGGAGGGGTCCCGTGGGCTCGGTGACATGGGGACAAGGGGGGGCTGGATCCGTCCGGGATGGGGATGAGGATGCTCCTGCCCGGAGGAAGGGATGGAGGTGTTGATCCTGCCCAATGGAGGATCAATTCTGCCCCACCGGCGTCAA
>NW_008694995.1:0-216 GCF_000695815.1 Acanthisitta chloris
AACCTCATGAAGGTCAACAAGCCCAAGAGCAAGGTCCCACACCTGTTTTGGGACAACCCCCAATACAGAGGGCGAAAGATTAAGAGCAGCCCTGCAGAAAAGGACATGGGGATATGGGCAGATGGCAAATTGGACATGAGCCAGGTAGGTGCACTTGCAGAAAGCCATGTTGTAGCCTGGGCTGGCTGCATAAAAAGAAGTATGTACGGCCAGAAG
>NW_008694996.1:0-216 GCF_000695815.1 Acanthisitta chloris
CACATAGCAATCCTTGCTTTGATAATGTTAACTGGTGTGCATCTAGTCTTTCCCCACAGCTCACCAGCCTGGAAGTCGCATGACTGGCTTTCCTTGCCTAAATCCACACCAGTTTACAGACCACAGATGCTTCCTTTCACTCCTCATTCTGCATCAAAATAGGCACCTGATCCCTTCTCTGACAGACTTTGGACAAGATGGCAGGAGATCAATAAA
>NW_008694997.1:0-216 GCF_000695815.1 Acanthisitta chloris
GAACCACAGAGGCAGCAGCATCACAGCTCTGTCAGCCAGTGAACCCTCCATGAGGAGGTGAGATTAGATGGCTGACAGCTGAAATTCCTTGGCATAAATTTCCCTTTACAGCCCAAGGAATGTCCCTGTCACCATTCAAGCACCAAGAGGTTTTCCTGACACACACAGACCAAGGATTAAGCATCAAGATGTGTGAAATAATGGGGAAAGAAAACA
>NW_008694998.1:0-216 GCF_000695815.1 Acanthisitta chloris
AAATTTGAGTGGCATCCTTACATATCCCTCCTGAGTCAGAAACTCGGTATAAAAATTCCTAATGAATCCTACTGGTTACACTATCTTATATTTTGCATATGCTACAACCTCCCTTGGACATTCCAAAAAGTACACAGCTGACCCACGGCAGTCAGGCTCAGCTAAGCCTTTATCCCACAGAACTGCACCAACAGAGCTGATGGCTTCCAATTTTAA
>NW_008694999.1:0-216 GCF_000695815.1 Acanthisitta chloris
TGTAGGGACTAGGCCCTTTTCTTGTGCAAATGACCTGTGAAGAATATAATTCCTATGAGAAGATGTATAGATTAACTCCAGATTAGCTTCTCAATAGTGGATACAAATTAAATACTGCAAAATACATGGAAAAATCCTTTACTTACTCAGCACTCATACAACATGTGTCTGAGTACAAGTGTTTCCTAAAGGACTGAAGAAGCAGAGATGAGGGAA
>NW_008695000.1:0-216 GCF_000695815.1 Acanthisitta chloris
GGGACCTTAAAGCTCATCTCCTTCCAAACCATCATGGGCAGAGATTCCACCCACCAGATAATGTTGCTCCAAGCTCTATCCTCCCTCTCCCTGAGCACTTCCAGGCTTGGGGCAGTCACAGCTTCTCTGCCCTATGCCAGTGCCTCAGATCCCTCACAGCAAAGAATTTCTTCCTGAGATCTAACCTAGATCTCTCCTCTTTTAGTTTAAAACCAT
>NW_008695001.1:0-216 GCF_000695815.1 Acanthisitta chloris
TAATTCGGGAGTAGTTAAAGCGATTTGCCTGAATTGTCGCTTGGAAAAGTGACGCGGCAAGTTAAGGAAGCTCTGAAGCAAACTGAGGGCAGGTTCAGATTGTAGTTTAGGTGGCTTGGAAGAGATGATTGTAATGCAAAGTACATTTTTTTTTCCTGGTTAATAAGGAGGGCTATGTATTTAGTGTCTCTTTTCACTCCAGAGCCTGTTGCATTT
>NW_008695002.1:0-216 GCF_000695815.1 Acanthisitta chloris
GGGCTGGGTGCTGGGCCCACACAACTATTACAGTTTCGGGGGGCGACAGCAGAAGGCCGAGGACCCCCCGATCCCCTCGACCCAACTGGCCACGCAGGTGATCGAGTACGCGCGGCAGCTGGAGATGATCGTCTGACACCACAGGGACACCCCAAAAATGCAGCTGGGAACCCCAAAAATGCAGCTGGGGACATAAAAAATACATCTGGAGACACA
>NW_008695003.1:0-216 GCF_000695815.1 Acanthisitta chloris
GTGCCCAGGTATCCCCCAGGTGTGCCCCCACCTGCTGTTGTCACAGAACTTGATGACGTTGTTGGGGTGACTGGAGCTCTGGGTGCCCATGAGGCTCTGGAACAAGGTCTCGGCTCTCTCCTCTCCGTCCATCACCAGGCGACCCTTGAAGAACCAGTGGCGACTGTGCTCACTGGGACAGGGGGACACAGTCAGGGGGGACAGGGGGACAGGGGG
>NW_008695004.1:0-216 GCF_000695815.1 Acanthisitta chloris
ATTCGGTTGGGTCACCATCTTCCCGATGTCGGTAAATGCACTGGCTAAGCAAAGCATATAGTCTTTCCATGGAAGATATACTGACATTCTCAGTTGCCACAACAGCAGAATCCAACACTTGCTGAAGGAAAAAAATGAAAACTACTGTTCAGAATAGTGCAAGATGTGCCCTATTTTGTTATATTGTTAAATAAAAGTGGCACTTCAGGGAACTGA